>NW_010102766.1:24038-113477 GCF_000699245.1 Pterocles gutturalis
AGTAATATTTACATTCTGGATGATCCTTGATTGAAAAAAAAAGCATGAACACTCTGTTAGCTTAAAAAAAGAAAAAATAATAAGAAGAAAAAAAAGGATAAGTAAGAGACTGTTGTGTGGTTCATGCAGCAGACATCTAGGGGCCAATTTTAATTGCTTTTGGTGTTGATTCTTAGGCATCTGTTAAAGAAAAGGTATGTAGGTTGTAGTTATTGTACACATGCATAAATCAGCATTCACTAGGATTTGTTATATATGTAACCAAATAATTTTTAAAATACATACTCATGTTTAAAATCTGTGTTCAACCAGCCTTACTGGTTTTGAATAAGAACATCAGTGTAAAATGTTATTTATTATATTGTTACTATCGGAATGCATGCTGCAGATTTTATTTAATACTGGAATACAGCAAGTAAGCAGCAGTTAAAAATCTGCTGGAGCTCAGCATTTCCACAGAGAAAATTCTCAAATTTCTTAACACAAGGATTGATAATTATGTGCATTTACTACAGTAGTTAAAAATCCAAAGTTTTGTTACTTTTCTTTTATGAGAAGGTGCTTTAGTTAAGAAGATACCCTTAAAGTGGACCAGTGGTGTGCACTGGTATGGAAGTTTTGAGAGCTGATTTAGAGTGGGATAGCTTTTAATTGATTGTAAGGCAGGTCCTTTTCTGTAGACTCTCTTTTGTGAATTTAGATGTTTGGACCACATTGCGTGAGTAAAATGAATAGTCAGTGCTGCAGATGGTTGAATAGGCTGTAAAAAATTGGCAGACTGGAAGAGAAGAGGATGGTCCATGAGACACTAAAATTATCTTCTGTAATGCAGAGCCAGAGACACCTTCTTAATAAGCCCTGTGGTTACTAGAAACAAAGGAGAACAGCTTCTTTCCCTCTTCTCAGAGATGGAGAGCTCTTGACTTTTTGATAAGTGTGTTTATCAAGAAGATGTAAATTATACCATCCTGGATGTCCTGCTATTGTGATTCTACTGCTTCTGTCCTCACACTAATGTGAAATTGTGGATCTGCCTGACATGTATCCAGGCTTTGTGAAGGACACAAGGGAAGTGCCATACCTCTATTATACTAGAAAGTATAATTTACTAAGGGAGGAGGAAGATATTTTCAGGAAAATGTTTCTGAGGAAAACTGATTTGTGTAATTTGCAAATCCTACCCATAAAGAGAGCATACGTCAACCTCTCTTGTCTATGACTGTGAACAGAATGCTTAAGTAGATAAAGCTGATGGTGACTGATACTCAAAAGAGTGTGTGGGTGGAGTGTATGCTATGTCTTCTTTATTTTCTGTTTGTCGTCAAGTAACACATTATGTTAACCTACTACTCTGATTATATATGAAAATGGGGGAAGATGGGGTGATAATTGAGGTTTAAATATATGGTAATATGTTTCTGTTTACGGGTTTGAAGCTTTTTTGCTGTGTGATGGTGGCAGGGAACAAATATCCCATGGTTCTTGTGTTTCAAATGAAATAATAAACTCCAAACATGTAGGCATTTTAGAACATTGTGATTAAAGTTTCTTATACATATTTATATGTTTACATGAAAAGGCAGGTAATTAGTGCCATTTGTTTGTCAAATGTTTTATACTGGATGTGGTTTCAAGAGTGTGAATCTTTACGTTTGGAAGGCTGCAGTGGCATAATAATGTGTGAAAGTTTGCTCTCAACATGCTGCTATTCCCTTACATTCTCCTGAACAAACACCCACTCCATCAATTTGTGTATTCCTTTTCCTTCAACTTCACTTTGTCCAACTGTTTCTTTTACAGAGGTTATTACATAGTTATTGTGCCTTTGAAGAGGTCTCGTGGAAAGTTTATCAAACCATGGGAGAGTCCAGATGAAATGGAACTAGATGAGGTACTGTATGTGTTTGTTGTCATCTTTTCTGTCATTAAAGAAATGGTCTTATTAGTGGTATATGACTAACTCACCAGTTTCAGAAGTTTTGGTTGTCAGGATATTATATTTATATTTGAATTAGCCTGTGGGGACTGAAACAGAAGTTCAAATTACTTAAATTAGAAGGTAATAAAGATATTAAGTTGCAATAAAGCACACAAAGTGTCTGATCTCTGTTGGCATTAATATTTTATTCTTTTCCTATTGTAAAGTGTAATGCAAAAGTGCAGGAGGTGAAATGAGTTGTCAGCAAAAGCTTAATCACCAATGATATGAACTCTAGTAAAGGTCTGGTTCATTAGTGGGGTGTTTACTAAGCCTGTGGCAAATGCTAAATTGCAATTTGCACTGCAATTTAACACTTGACCTTCCTGTGGTGTTATTACCTGATTCTCAAATACTGTAATGCTTCTAGTTAGACAACTTTTACAGTAGTCCCCATTCTACTGCCAGCTTCTGCTCAGAAATAAATGAATGAAGTAGGAAAGAGCAATGTTGTTTCATCATTTGACACTACACATGACATTAACCCAGAGGGTGGGAATACCTTTATTTTAGGAAAAAGATCAGTAATACTAGAAATCAATTTGTTATATTATTGGTATAATAATAATTCCAGGAGGTATAGTGTCACCATTCAGTCTTGTCCTCTGTTTTACTGAAGGACAGTATGGTTCATGCAAATTTGTCTTTCTTCTTTAAATTTGGAATAATACTAATATTTATCATTTTAAAGCTTTTTTGGGAGCCCCATATGAAAGCCTTGCACAAAAGTCAGGTGGTGTGGTTATTATTATTATTGTTGTATCTGGCTAGGATTTTAGGTCTGTAATGGGTTTGCCCTTGGCTGGGGGCCAAACCACACACCCGGTCACCCAATCCCTCTTCCCCCTCACTTCTCCCTCACCTGAAGACAGGGAAGAGAATTAAGGAGGTAAAGGGAAAAAAAAAGGAGTCATGGGTTGACATAAGAACAATTTAATGACTAAACTACAATAATATGGAAAATAATACAATATACAAATGAGGGATACACAGTGATACTGCCCCCCCCCCACCCAATGACCAAGGCTCAGCCTGTTCCTGGCTAACGATCCCAGAGCAGGGAGAGTCCCGAAACTGCACTCAGGGTACGGAGATAACAGTCCGAGCGTCCCAGACCGAGAGCTGACCGGGGTGGGGGGGGAGGCCTTGGGAGAGCGACCACCTGGACTGAGATAACCTGGAGCAAAAGAGATCCGGAACCAAAAGGGACGATCTTCCGGAGGGTCCTCACCTATATACTGGGCATGACGTGTATGTTGTGGAATAGAGTATTGGACACTTTGGGTCTCAATCCCAAACCTAAGAACAAATCCTGGGCAAGTACCTGGTTGCAGACAGCCAGACAAGCTGAAGGACCTTGGCAGCTGCATAAACATCACTTTTTACCAGCTTTCTTCTGAGCATAAATCCAAAATACAGCCTCTTTCTAGCTATTATGAAGAAAGTTAACTCTGTCTCAGCTTAACCCAGGACAAGGTCTCATTCAGATGCTATAATAATTTCTACATGTAATATCTCTGCAATTCAAAGACCAGAGATCAAAGACAGTTTCTTTACTCCTGATTTTGTGATCTTTTGACTGGATCCTGTCTATTTTTCCATTTTCTTTTGATGGTTTCAAGAGTTTAATGTTATAGAGATGCTTCACCATACGCTTCCCCATAATACAATCACTGGCAAGTAATGGTCATCTGCAAGCAATCACTAGGCTTTTTTTCAGTCCTCCCATTGAAAAAATGGATATCCATTTCAATATTTGCGCTGAAATGTAGGGAAGATAAATATCTTCCCAAACTAACACTGCTGTGGAAAGCTTTCAAAATATAAACAGAGGTCTCTCAGTCTTCAGTCTGTTTTCTGGTCAGAAAAGGCAAAGAAGAATATGTACAGCAACAGGAGAATCCTTAATGAGAAGATTAAAAACAGCTGTTCAAAGGAAGTCATGGTTTCTGCTTCTGCTGATAGACTGATTGAAGCCTGTGTTTCCTGTTGACCAGCTTCCTTTATGTGATCATCTAATTTGATTCAGTTGCAGCAATGACCTGCTTTGATCTGTTGACTTCCTCCTTTTAAAAGAACTTGGATTGTAAATGCCATCAGTTTGTGATCATAGTCCTAGGTGGCATAACATACAATTAAACAGTAAAACTCTGACAAGATCCATGCAGTAATGAAAAACTGATTTAGTATTACCACCCACTTTTAACATCCAAAGATTGTAGTCACATTCAGCAGCATTAACAGATTAAAGGATAGGTGCCAGATGACACTGAACTTTTGGGCAATTAAATTCTACGGGTCCTGATGATTCCCATAACAAAGGATGATTTTAATCATCCTGAAAGTTGCGGTGCATTAATCTGTATAACAGATTGATAAAGAGCATTTATTAATTTAGGAATATTTGGGTCAGGATGGGTTGTTTCCCACTTCTGCTGATGTAATTGAGACCACATTGTAGAATTAATGGTGGAAGAAATAAGATATGCATTGACTGGAAAATGAAAATTATTTCTGATAAAGAACTAAAACCCTTCATATATCTTTTACAATTGCCACCAATACATGTAGTAACTACTGAGTAGGGAAAAAAACAAAAGCCGGCAGTGACTATATTTCATGCTAACTCATCCAGTTTCTATTACTTGAAAGATTATTTTACTTCCAGTTTTAGAAAATATTGGCATATTGTTATCAGGCATACTACTCCTGACATTTTCACATATTTGTGAAAGCAGTGGCACAATAAATAGATTTGGAAAAAAAACCCCAAAAACGCAAAAACTAGCCACACTACTCTCTAAGCAAATAGTTCCTAATGGTCAAGTGAAGATACTTGCACATATCTTTTTTTAGTACAATGTCAGTTATCTGGCTAGTATCAGCAAGGGTTAGGCAATAGATTTTCCAAAGAAGTATTTTCCAAGTACTTTGCTTAGATTGTCAGAAAACGCTACTCTGGAGTGTTAACTCTAGTACATAACTGACCAGTACGAAAGACTCTCCAGCCTTATCGTAGTTACTTAATCTTCCTGGTTCCTTGAATCTCAGTTCTGAAAGAAACTAAGAGAGATGCAGAGACTTAAAAGAGCAGGCAATGGACCAGATATTGTGTATCTGAAAATAATAGCTATTAGAGATATAATCCCATCCTGAGGGACCTGGACAGGCTTGAGGGGTGGGCCCATGCCAACCTCATGAAGTTCAACAAAACTAAATGCAAGGTTCTGCACATGAGGCAAGCCCAAGCACAAATACAGGCTGGGTGGAGAATGGCTTCTTGAGTGCAGCCCTGAGGAGAAGGACTTGGGGGTGTTGGTAGATGAAAAACTGAACATGAGCCAGCAGCGTGCACTCGCAGCCTGGAAAGCCAACTGTATCCTGGACTGCACCAAGAGAAACGTGACCAGTAGGACAAGGGAGGTGGTTTTGCCCCTCTACTCTGTTTTTGTGAGGCCCCACCTGGAGTACTGCAGCCATGTCTGTGCCCCCCAAAGCAAGAAGGACATTGAGCTGTTGGAGCAGGTCCACAGGAGGGCCACGAAGATGATCAGAGGGCTGGACCACCTCCCATACAAGGACAGGTTGAGAGAGTTGGGGTTGTTCAGCCTGGAGAAGAGAAGGCTCTGGGGCGACCTTATAGAGGCCTTCCAGTACCTGAAGGGGGCCTACAGGAGACATGGGGAGGGACTTTTTACAAGGGTGTGCAGTGACAGGACATGGGGTAATGGTAGTGGATTTAAATTGGAAGAGGACAGATTTAGACTAGATATAAGGAAGAAATTCTTTACTGTGAGGGTGGTGAGACACTGGAACAGGTTGTCCAGATAAGTTGTGGATGCCCTGTCCCTGGAGGTGTTCAAGGCCAGGCTGGATGAGGCTTTGAGCAACCTGGTCTAGTGGAAGGTGTTCCTGCCCATCGCAGGGGTGTTGGAACTTGATGCTCTCTAAGGTCCTTTCCAACCCAAACCATTCTATGATTCTATGATTCTATGAATCCTTTTAACTCGAAATTTCATTTTATTTTGAATATCATAAGATCTAGTGAGTTTAAATAAATATCTCTTGCAAATAAATGAAATATAAACAAAATATTATGAATTGTGGTAATTATTACCTTGCAGGATTACTTTAGATTTGTAAGCAATGAAACCTAAATGAAGACTTGAATGCTAATCTTAATTCAGTAATTTTATTGAAATCCTAGTATAAAATACAACAGGAGATATATGTGCAAGTAGTGGTATTTGGCAACAACTACTTTTATATATGAAACATGAATGAGGCCAGAGGTTTACCTGACGTCTATTCAGTCATGTGTAATCAATGTTGCAGACAGAATTTTTATCTACACAAAAACATGCCTAAGTTTAGCTGGCCTTAGTTGATGAATAACCACTTTTGAAAAAATTGAACACATTTTGTTTTACTTGGGTTAATTAACTTTCAGCATTCAAAGCCAAAACTCAGTTTCTGATCACCCACTGTAATACAGTCCTTCAGCATTGCTATCTGTTAAGTATATGCATTTTATGTTACTAATTCAAATGCAAGAAATAATTACGATCAAACATTTTTCTTCCCCTTTCAATCTCAATCTACTAGACTGCAGTACTCTTGCAATATTTTGACATTTTGAGTTATTTAAAATCTAAATTACACAGAATCACAGAACTGTAAATATGGTGTAATCTGGAAACATACAATAAAGAATATATTTGAGGTAGCCACACAAATAACTTTAAATTCCAGTGGAAAGTGTACCCATATATGAAAATACCAGTTATCTTCATGGATGTCTCAAGCCATGTACCTCTCCTTGTACTGCAGTATTTACAGCTGCTGACTTCCAGTTAGTATAGATATCAGATTGTTATTACCTGAATATCTAGCTTTCTGTTTCAGCAGACTTCAAAATAGTCAGTGCTCAGCCCTCTGCATACCTGTAATTATCTGTATAAAAATGACTTCATATAGATACAAACTTTTCACAGAGTGCTTCCCTCAGCAGATCTTAAAAGGGCTGAAGCAACTTGCAATAAACTTTGATTAGTCTCTGCCTCATGTTCTGCCCTCAGGAACTCTACCTGGGGCATAGGAAGCTACCAACAGATGTGAGAGTCACCTTCAATGAAGCAACTAAATAGAAATCTTCTTAATAAATACAGTTCTCTACAGCCCTCATTTTTATACCATGCAAATTTACTCTAGCTGCTCATTAAACTGTTTGGGAAGAATGAAAAAAAAATATGGACTGCCGATTGTAATAGGGTCCTTGAATCATGTTTTCAAGTCTCAAATTATGGTCAGTTATTTTTTTGCTCAGGGGATCCATTGCCATGTGCCAGCTTTTGTGTTGCAGCATGGAAACTGGTAGAGTTAAACGAATGTAAAATCTCTGCAACAAAGAAGAGACTCAGACTTAGAGCTGGAAAGCAGTTGACTGTGTAGTTCTGACACTGAAGAAGAGGCTGAAGCAAGAGAGAGCTTCCCTGACTAAGCATGTTCTTTAAAATTAAAATATATATTGAAGATTAGATTTTAATCTAATTTTTATTGACCTCTATCTAGCTCTAAAGATTTATCTGCTCCTTCTAACAAAGAAGTTTGTGCTAATCTATTGTATTACTACTGCTTGTGTTCTGAAAAGCCTAAAACAACTGTGTGACCGTGGAAAAATTTATGATTGCAGTCTGAGACTATAGGACATTGAATAAGTTTCATAAGTGAAAAACAAGGGGAACCATAGAGGCTTTAGAAGTTATCACTTATCACCAAGGAAAAGTTCAGGCTCCTTTTAATCAGATCAAATCACTATTTGTTGAATGCCAGTATAACTATAGTGATAAAAGATATTAAATAAACATTTGTCTGATTTAATAGGTGATTTATCAATGTATTATACCAGCTGAGTTTAAGTTCCTTCATTAGTTAGTGTATGTTTTACAAGTTTGATTCTAGCAACTAATCTTGTCATAAATGTGCTGATGTAAATTTTAGCTTTCTTAGTCAGAATAAGTATTTTAAGAAACAAAGAGAAGTTACATTTTGAAAGTCAGATTAGGCAGTTAAAGTCTGAAGTATATGCTGTGTATGATAGGGTGGTAGATAGTAGTCTAGAAGGAGAAAAGTTGTCTTAGTATTCATAGGTCATGTTGTTTCCTATCACGAATCTACTGTGTAGTGTTGTACAAACCATGAAGAACACAAGTTTTGGTGGTTTGGAACAAATAAAATGACAGTCAATTTCAGGTTGGGATTGAACACATGTTTATAAATAATTCCTATAAACTCTTCTGCATTCATTTATTGTTCGTAAAGTACACTGGAAAGCACTCTTTTCCCTGAGTTGTTCAAGAATTTAATATTGCCAGCGTGCTTGTTACTTCTTATGTTAGAGAGGAAAAACAAAAAGAAAGAAAAAAAATTATATTCATAGCTACTTAGTACTGAGTTGTTTCTGTTTCAGGGTTACCAGAAAATGTTAAAAATACTCAATATAAATTTATTTTCAAAAATTGAGATTTTTTACCATTTTTTAAAAATCTTTTATTCCTGGTTTTCAAATAATTTTATCATATGTCTTACTAAGTTTCATTGGATCAAACAAGAGATAAGTAAATACCTTGCACATTCATAGGGAGGGAGAAAATATTATTAAGCATTAGGGAAGCGATTGTCCCTTTGAACTTGGCACTGGTGAGGCCACACCTCAAATAGTGTGTTCAGATTATGGCCCCTCCCTACAAGAAAGACATTGAGGTGCTGGAGCATGTTCAAAGAAGGGCAATGAAGCTGATGAAGGGTCTAGAGCACAAGTCCATGGGGAGTGGCTGAGGGAACTGCGGCTGTTTAGCCTGGAGGAAAGGCGGCTGAGGAGAGACTTTATTGCTGTCAACAACTACATGAAAGGAGGGTAAAATGTCGGTCTCTTTTTCCAAATAACAAGTGATAGGACCAGAGGAAATGGCCTCAAGTTGCGCCAAGGGAGGTTTTGATTGTGTATTAGGAAAAAATTATTCACTGAAAGGGTTATCAAGCACTGGAACATGCTGCCAGGGAAGTTTTGGAGTCACCATCCCTGGAGGTGTTTAAAAGATTCGTAGATGTGACACTTAGGGACATGGTTTGTTGGTGGACTTGGCAGTGTTGACAGTTGAACTCAATGATCTTAAAGGTATTTTCCAGCATAAATGATTTTATGATTGTGTTCTGTGACTGACCTCATATATATGTACACACACACATATATGTATATGACGTGTAATGTGATGTGTGTATATATATATTTATATATACATATGTCCTTGGAGAAAGTATATTCCTTTATTACCTCCCTAAGCCCTGCCCCTGCCTTCTGCCCAGAGACAACAATATCAGAAACTAAAAATTGATCTAATTGGCTTATGTTTGTAGTCTGGGGAGTGCAATTGCTACCTAGTATCATATCTTAATAAGGATGACAAGAAATTGGAAGATTTTGCAAAAACTGATTTAGTGATACTGATATGCCCCATAAAATGTGGATAATGGTATTTTTGTAGTTTCTGGTCATGTATTAAATTTTCTCATTACATTGTCAGTAAGTTACATTGAAATTGGTTGCAGTTATCTTTCTGTTCTTGCTTTCTCTCTCTCTTTTTCCCCTCCCTTCATTCTAAAGCTGCTTAAGGAGATAGCCAGGAAACGCAGAAGCATTCGTCTTGGAAGGGAAGTTGAATTAAAGCCATATATTGCAGCTCACTTTGAAGTTCTTCCTCCAGAGTTCACGTTGGGGGATAAGAAGCATTATGGTGGCTTTGAGAATAAGCAGCTGCAGAGTGGTCAAGAATATGTCTTCTTTGTCCTGGCTGTAATGGAGCACTCAGAATCTGTAAGTTAGTTAATATTTTTCAATCCCAAATTTACCTTTTCACAGTCATGAAGACATTTTTTCAATGTTTATTCCACTTCCCAAAAGCTTTTTTTTTTTTCTTTAAATATATGCCAGAACATCTCTAAAACAAGTGTTTCCTTGCTTGGTTTCAGTTATTTCCTTGAACTTTTCTATTTTGCTTGCATTTTTATGTGTTACTTCTGTGTATCACTGAAGCCTAAGGATCACATTTTATTAGGTGTATTGTGATCCTTCACAAATTGCATGCTCTGCTATTTGACATAATTGACTCAGGTTCTGAGGCATGAACTTCACAGCAGCATCTTTCTCGATGTATTTAAAAAAGGATTGCTGTCTTTCCTACCATTGAATAGTGGTGTTGGATACACAAGATTCTTGGAAAGATCTGTTGAAATCAGAAACATGCACAGCTGCCCTCCTTAGTTATAGTCATTCCCTAACAACTTTGTCAGTGAATTGTTAGAAAGTTAGAAAATAATTCAATGATAAAGAAGATTCCTGAGGTGAGCTGAATAACGAACTGTCATTCCTCTTTATGTAATTCGTCTTGTAGTTATGTCCCTTGACTTAATCTCTGCATGTAATATAGTTTTTAAAAAGACAGAAATAGGACTGTAGAAAGAAGTTGCAATACATATTAACATTTTAACATACAGTGTGCAATACGGTATGTTTCTAATTGGTACCTAAACCACATAGGTACATTTGCTGACTCAGCCACTTAAAACTACTACATCAGTAATCTGAATTCTACTCAATGCTTCCAGTGTGTAACCTTACAATTGCTTTCTTGAGGTAAACAGAATTTGCCAACTTAAACACAATGAGGCAGTAGTTTCAGTTTGAGTTCTTTTGGATATGTAGCTTCATCTGAAAATTTAAAAAGTGCCTCCTGCAAGCTCTAATATAAATCAAAAGTTCTCCTTTCACTTTTTGGCAGTGGCTGCATAGAGAGAGAATTCTAAAGGCGTTACTTAAGAAAGGCTCAAACTGGAAAAAGTAGACAGCTTTTGGCTATAAATGGCCAAAAATCTGTGTGTCAGAGATTGTCTGTCTAAAATTGATCTTTTCAATCAAAGTACCATTTCATATTTATTTTTCTGTATTATTTAAGGCATTGGTCATTTCATATAATTCTAAGGTTATTACTTTGTCAGAGAGAAATCAGGATGAAAAAGCAGGAATAAATAGGGTTGTAAATTTAGAGAAGGAAAGGCTGATATGGCAAAATATATCCAGGGGTCTACTGCTGAAGATTTCAGAAGCCGTTACTAAACTTATAATGTGGACAATATCTGGTTTACCATGACATCTGAAGCATCTATGTGATTAAGTAGCATAAGGAGTGAAGACTTTACTGGGGTGAGTGAGCTTCAACTACCAATGCACCAGTGTATCTCTCTCAATATAGCTGTTTTCTTCTAAGACTATAGATCCTACTGGTGTATGAGTTGTAACTTGCAAGCAATGTTTTTTCCTGATATTCAAAATACTTTTTACATAAAGGTTCTCCTTCACAGAATAAAAAATTTCTCTGTTGATTGGGTGAATGGAGAACTTGCTTTACAAGAGGGCATGGGAAGGTCTGAATTGTTTAACTTAGTAAAATAGGAGCTGAGGGAGCTTATGATTACAGTCTATAAATATTTAAGCATATTATCAAGAGGAAAAAAATAGATAAATTCGTAAAAATAATAAATGAGTTTAAATTAGTCATTAATACAGGTAGGTCGAAAATTAAAAGCAAAATCCTATTTATTGGAGAACAGATAGTAAGTGCTTCTACTGTTATCCCTCAGTATCCCTCTCTATCCCTTTCCAGGCATTTTTTTTCTGCCTGCTCTAAAGGAAGATGCGAAACACAAAGAGTTTCTTACTGTAGCAATGGACTTTTTTTTCTATCTTTTGAGAATACTGAAGCTGGGGAAAAAAAAAAAAAAACAGTCAGCTCGGGTTTTTCAGGAAGGGAACATGGAGACTCCCTAGTTTCTAAACAGCAGTCAGACTTTTAAAACATTTAGTACCAAGTTTAGTAAAAGAGCGTATCATAGCTGGACATTGTTGGCGTGGGTACTAGGTCAGTACCAGCTAGTCTAAGTGCCTCAGCTTTGCCTGTCCTAATCCTATCTCTAACCTTAAACCCAGACACTGTCGTAGCCCAGAGCCCGAAACAAGGCCAAATAAAGTGTAAACAAAAAGTCTCCTTTGATAACTCTTTTCCTGGCTTAGACCATCTTTCAGAATACAGTGCAAACATAGTAAATGAAACCTAATCTCTTGTCCTGGTTGTTTTATTCTATTCTAGCTGGCATATGAATCAACTCTTTAAGTCCTTTGCAAGACCTATAGTTCAAATCCAAGTTTAGTGCTGGTGGAGACACTCCAGCAAAGACAAGAAAAAAGTACAAACCATTTGCCACTTCTGACTTTGCTGTAGCTCAGAGTTCTTTACATCATCCACTTTTAGGAGCCTGGCTCCTCACCCTCTCCGGTCTGTAATTTTAACTTGGCACTCAGACATAGATCAGACATCTCAGGTCAGACCGGAACAGAGAAGAGTTATTATTTGTCACAGGTCTTATTCTAGGCCAGCTAGCTTTCCAATATTCCGTAAGGCAAAGATTTTCAATGGCCTCTGTTCATAATTCTAGTTCCATCTCTAAGAACAACTTTCAGTATTTAGCTTCCCTTCATATTCTGCGGTGGCTTAGCCTGTTTTCCAGTCTAAAATTCAAGTTATCTCCATATTCTGTAAGAACACTCTATTTGTCAGGCAATTTTTGACTTATGAAAATGCACCCTACTATTGCCATAGGACCCTTTTCTAGGAACCTCCTACATTCAGTGCTCTTTATTTTTACCTGCAATGCTCTCATTCTTTCAGAAGTATCCTTTCATATGTTGCAGGAAGAAGTGATTGTAAGCCAGTATAAAACTAAAACAAAAACCAGAAAAGAGTAACCGATGTGTTATATTCCTCAGTTTCCTAATTTATTTTCTCATTCTCTGCTTAAGTTGCAGACTCTTACCTTATTGTATTAAGACATTTGTAGCTGGGTTACCTCATTTGTCTGCAGATCACTGATAGTCTGTAGAGCACTAAATAAAGATAGTAATAACAACACACCATTCAGTTTGCAAGTTTATGTACTGCCTGGTTTGAAGAAAAATAGCGTTTTCACATCACTATGTTCGTTGCATCATTATCTTGTATAGAATTATTTTAGATCTAGAAGAGTTAATGTTTTAAATCCTTTATCATTAAGTAAGATTTATTTTATTTATATAGACCATGTATGCAACCAGCCCATATTCTGATCCTGTTGTGTCGATGGATCTTGATCCCCAACCAATTACAGATGAGGAAGAAGGCTTGATTTGGGTTGTTGGCCCAGTTCTTGCAGTGGTATTTATCATCTGTATTGTTATTGCTATACTTCTTTATAAAAGGTAGGTTTACCTTTTAGTTTTTTTACCAGGTGCATAACTTTCTGTTATATTAGCCATTGTATAGTAGTCTCCGGACTGTATTTTTTGTACTACAGTAGTAACTGTGATTGCTTTGGGATATCTCCGTATTTATTAATGGTTTCCAGAACACTGTAGAAATTTCAGTAGATTGACTGAAAGTTTCCAATAATTACAGGTATGTGGGTACATTTTTCTGCTGCTGACACCCTGTTAACATTTTGGCATTTAAACTTTTTCTCCACTTTGCATACATTTGTGAAGAAAATATGTGTTTGCATATAAATATGAATGGAATTCGCACATTTGACTTTTTAAAACTTATTTTAGATGTATAATAGTAATGCATTAGCAGCTACATTCAGCTTGATGTTAAACATGATTTTCATCTCCACTCAAATAATTTGAGTTTTTACTTTTGACAGTTGGCCTCAGTTTGGCAGTGTATCAATATGAATTTGAAGCTCTGAACTGAGAGATTAAAGAAACATCAGTAGCTGTTTTCCACTAATCTTGCAATGAGATCAAAATTCAGTTATTTGTCTTTTACTCTCTGTGACACAGATGAAGGTTTGCTATTACACAGAGGACTTCACATGCCTTACAACATACTAGATGAAAACTGTGTATGATGCCTTTATACATAGCAGCCTTTTACAGTATAAATGAGTTCACAAGGGTCAAGATACTAAATCAAAACCAAAGAATCAAACCCACAAAGGTTATTTTAATCTTTAGATTTTGTTCCTAGTTCATTTTTGAAATATATTGATGATGTATAATTGGGGATTACTATAAAGATGCTGTGACCTCATTGGAAGCAGGTGCACTAGGGATAATTTAATTAAATGGAGTATATCTTCTAAAACTAATGGTTGTGATGCTATCACCTGCATATAAATATTTAAATTATGCTACCCTGTATGCTCTTCCCACCCTAAGTGTTTCCAGTCAAATACCTCTGAAGTTATATCTGGAGACCTGGCTTCACGTTGTGGAAGGAGACTTCTTTGTTCAGCAGTAAAGAAACAGTCCAGGGCTAATCTTACCTTTGGATTCCAGATAGATATACATTTATGGAATAGTTTTTAAGGCTGTAATGATACAGCAGCATAATACATGGTCTATTGCTTTCAGATATTATGTCTCCTGAAGGTTTCTATTAGTGCCTACTGTCTCAGCCAATCTAATTGGTAAACAACCAGTGACCCTCTGTTTGTGTCTGTCTGTCGTTTCAAGAACTGGTCATTAGAGATGTGCTCAAAGTGAAGTACTCCTTTCTTCTGATGATTTTGGAGTATTAAAAGTAAAACTTCTCCCATACTACAAAACAAATCCAAACAATGTCATATAAACCAGATGTGTAACTGCTTCTGGAAATATTGATTACATTTATGGAACTATAATAACAACCTTCAATTCTATTACCAAGAAAATTATTGACATTTTCCACAAATGAGCAGGTAACATTTCTTCATCAGTAGTGTGAAGAGACTGTCATTCACTGAAAATGGGGGACACATTTTCCATCTGCTATTTACTATTGGTACTAGAACTGTTCAGTCAAATGTCCATATGTATTTATTTATTTTTCTCTTTTCAGCTATAAGATGTAAGTTATTAAATGGCACAGATTTGGCAAATTACCTCTGAGAAATTATGACTGCTGTTTTTACCAGTCTGTGGTCCTCTGTGAGCTTTCCATTTCTATAAAAAAGTAATGTATAATTGGAATTTTTTTTTTCTTGAGTATGCAACCTGGATGCAAGCTAATAAGTAGAGTTTGATAGCTTTACTGTCTGTAGAAAAGCAATAACTAGACAAGACAGTAGGGATCTTTAGCATCGTGCATTGAGAAAACAGTCAAATTTAATATCTGAGTAAACTCTGTTAAAGGGTGTTACTGTGGCTACAGAGGTTGGACATGGTAAATATATGCAATAAAAAGTAGGAAAACATTTTCATGGATAGAGGGAATTTTACAAATATAGAATATATTGGGGCATCGGTGCAACAGGTATGAGAGGGAGATAAGAAAACAAAGGATAGAGGACACATCTGCCTAATACTTGAAAACACATGCAAAAAATATTGAAAAGGAGAACATAATGTTGAAGAATGTGCAGTGGGAAAAAGATGACTGGGTAATGACTGTGTCTTTTGAAGTGTGAAGGGTAGTAACTCAAATAATGGTAGACTATTCTTAATTCCTTTTGTCCATAGAAGCCTTTTTGAACAGACTTGGATGGCTAATCTCATGATTTACAGTACTACTTTTACATTTTTATTTCAGTCATAGAGAAAGGATGGCTGCAGTTTCTAAAAGAATCATTCTAAGGGGAAAAGTCTTGCTGTCCTTTAAACAGATTCTGTCACAGATAGTGTGGATAAATTGCATGGGTTGGCATGAAACATATTTAACTGTCCGGAAGACTAGGAGTACATATTTGACCCCTTTATTTTTTGTTGGTCAGTTTGTATAAAGGTTACTGTGTCTGCATTTATTTCTCTTAAATTCTGAAAGCAAAGATACTGTATAGAAAGATCTTTGGACTGTATACTAGAATATGGCCAAAAGGTCATTGCCACTTAGTACTTAACAGTAGCAGATTGGGAAAATATGGCAGAGCACCTTTTGCAGTCATTGGATATAGCCGCAATATAATATCCAGCGCAATTGAGGCCAACGCACTGTGTGCAGGAGAGCTCACAGATTCACAGAACCAAAGGGTCACGCCTCTGGAGGTTGGCCCATCGCAGCCCTGCCCAGAGCATGGCCAGCTACAGCAGGTTGCTCAGAGGCATGTACAGGCAAGCTTCATTATATCCAAGAATAGAAATTCCCCAACCTCTCTGGGTAACCTGTTCCAGTGTTCAACTGTCCTCACAGTAAAAACTATTTTTTTCCTGAGTTACAGCTGAATTTCCTATCTCTCTGAAGCTGGTGTCTTGGCAAATAGAACTGACTTGGCTAGTGACATGTTCAGTGTTCTCTGTAACTGCAGCAGTGAAGCCACCCTGCAGTCATAGTGAAGGGAGATAATTATTTTGGAGCAGATCTTTAACCTATTGGACTTAAACCTAGACAACCAAATTTAGGGATCCAAGTAAATTAGCTAAATATCACTTTCGTTTTGTTAATTTTCTTGCCCTCAAGAAAATAAAATCTTTGCTTGTTCAAACATGGAGTAAAATATACAGCACAGTAAGATTTATGTCCAAAATCCCAAACAAAGGCAAATGCTTACCTAGATATAGAGACGGTACAGTCTAAGTCTCCCCTAGAGTCAATGCCTAATGATTATGAGGGCTGTTTGAGTCACGGTTTATACTTCAGGGTGGTTTTGAAAAAGCACTACCCAGCTGCAACCTGGCAAACCAACAGTAAATCCTTTCAACTTACTTTTGAGTGTGTGATACATGTTCAACTACGCAGGATTTAAATGTTTAGGAACCCAGTTAGTGAATGTTAAAGCGCTGTAGAAATTGTTCGGTGTATCTCAGAAACTGACAATCTAGAGAAAGAGTGCATGTCCCCATGAAGCATCCTTTCATCCCCTTTTTTTTTGTTTGTTTTTTGTTTTTTTGGTTTTTGTTTTAGGGTTGGTTTTTTTCTCTTTTTTGCTTTTTTTTAAGCACATTGGTTTATCTGGTTATTCCTCCTGGTTTTCAGAAATCACAAGTTCTCTAATTTCAGCCTTTTGCTGATGAAGAGTAAAATGTTCCTCATTCTAGAACTTTCTGTAGTCAGGTTTGTTTGTGGAGTGTGTTTCCAGATAAAGTGCAGCTTCTTGATTTGGTTCAGAAGGCAGGAGCCTAAGCTTGAATTATTTGAACGTGGTGAACTTCAGCACTCTGAATCATAGAGTCTTAGAATAGTTTGAGTTGGAAGGGACCTTTAAAGGTCATCCATTGCAACCCTGTTCTGCAGTGAGCAGGGGCATCTTTAACTAGATCAAGTTGCTCAAAGCCCTGACCAACCTGGCCTTGAATGTTCCCAGGGATGTGGCACCTACCACCTCTCTGTTCCAGTGTTTCACCACCCTCATCATAAAAGATCTCTTCCTTATATCTAGTCTAAATCTACCCTCTTTTAGTTTTAAAGCATTACACTTTGTCCTGTCACTACAGGCCTTAATAAAAGTCCCTCCCCGTCTTTCTCATTTACATACTGAACGGCTGCAATAAGGTCTCCCCAGAGCCTTCTCTTCTCCAGGCTATAAACAACCCCAAGTCTCTCAGCCTGTCGTCATATGGGAGGTGCTCCAGCCCTCTGATCATCTTCATGGTCCTCCTCTGGATCTGCTCCAACAGGTCCATGCCTTTCCTGTGCTGAGGACTCCAGAGCTGGATGCAGTACTCCAGGTGGAGTCTCACCAGCATGAAGTTAAGGGGGCAGAATCATGTCCCTGGACCCTGCCACCTCCCAGCAGACCACATGCTGAATCTTGAGCTATGAGAAGAAACATGCTTCTAAGAGAAAAAACAGATGATAAAAAAAGCACAGAAATTAAAATGGGGGAATATAAGTGATGAAGTAGGGTTCTATAAGGAATTTTTCATAACGTGAGTAATATGGTCATTGCGGACTCCAGGGTATTAAAAGTTTGTAGAACTCTATTTATTATGATGAACAGACAGACAGAAAGATAGACAAACACTGCAATTACAGTGGATGTACAGTAGAACCTGATGTTGGCAGGTGATTATTTTTTCCCTGTTCAGCTGTTCTTTATAGAGCATAGAGCACTACAGATCTGTATAGGTCACTGTAGATCTTAAATATGTGACATTCCTTCAAAACCTAAACACATGTGTAATACTTCCTTGGAGAAAGATTTATGCTTATCTTACTCTGCAGGGTACTGTTAAAAAATTTCTTACCATTTTATTACTGGCTTTGTAAAACAGTTTTTAAAGGTTTGTTTTGTTTTGTTTTTAATTTAGTACAAGTCTTATGTATCTTGTGTATTTAACCTTGTTCTTCACTTGCCTTTCTCTCCTTCTTCCTCTCCCTTCTCTCCTTCCCTTTCTCCTCTGCCCTCTACCTTCATATTTCCTCTCCTCCCTCCTCTTGTGTTTCTTCTCTCTAGAATGCAAGAGGGAACTATATCTTAGTGAGATGTTATTTATCAATGTAATGTTAACATTATGTTGATAGCTCAAATTAAACACCCGTTTTCCATTACCTTACTGGCTGAAATATGAGGTGGCACTACTTTGCAGATAAAGTCTAAAAGAGATGGGTTTTTTCATCATAAGAAGATTCTCTTTGGAGTTTACCTTGTGTCCTCCATTAATTCTATTATTCCCAAACATTGAATATTCTGATGAACCATCACTTCTTAATTTGGTTTAGTTATATTTTATTGTAGGTCAACATTTCTTGCATCTCCTTTGTCATGCTTATCCTGGTTGCTGCTGCTCAACTAACATTACAACTTTTCTCCCCTCTTTGCTGCATTAAAATGGAGCAGTAAACCTGACAGGTGAGAAGTGAAAAGTAATCACTCTTTGTTTAATCCAGAAAAGGAGGAAAAAAGAGAAAAAAGTTATCGTGATAATGATCTAAGACAAAGCATCTGTCAATCTAAGTGAATGTAGACAGTAATCTATCAATATGAAGGCGACTGGAAGATTTGTTATGTTGTTTACAGCAATGAAAAGTTATATAACATATACAGCCAAGTTTCACTGTTTTGTTTTTTTTTCTCTATGAGGTACATTTTCAAAACACAGCACAGCTATACAATATGCAAGTGGTTTTATTTGTGTTTTAATAAAGTTAAAACAGTGGTTCTTTGCTATAACCAACATTGTTGAAGGAATGCATGGTTACGGTTGAAGTGTTAGTCATTCTAAATCTCCAGACTCAGAACTGACTTCTGAGTTCCACTAGTGAAAATTACATGGTGATCTCATCTGTCCTTTATGTTTTTTTTTCCACCTGTCTCAAAATCATTACATAATCTGAAAGAATTGTGATGTTTTGTATAGTGTGCAAAGATGCAAAAAGCCAGAATGATCCTGAAAATAATAATAAATAGTAAACCATTCTATTTTCTTGTAAGTACTCAAAATATTCAGATATATAATTAGAAGATATTTCAGTATTTTTAGTAGATTAATATAAAGTAATGCTGCCCAGAACTGACTTGCAAGTGGAAAAAGGGTGAATGCAGCTTTTCTGGGCAGTTCCACTGGTCCCTAGACTTCAGGAGAAGGACATACAGATAAAAATACTTCTGGAAAGCTGCATCACACACCTTTACTTAAGCAGAAAGAACACTAGGGAATTGTGCTACTGTGGTGGAAGTTTGAGATAGTCAGAATCAAAAGTAAAAACAGAATTTTAACTTGAGTTTCTCCATAGTATTTTTTTAAAAAAGAGTAAAAACAGAAGAATCAGATCAAAATCTTCATGGCTTCACTAAGAGAAGTTAATACATGTGTTAAGGCACTTCCCAGACAACAGATGGAATGTTTTTTACAGCAAAGCACTTCCCTGCTTCCCCTAACCATAAAATTGCAGCACTAGTAACTTTCAAATAATTCCTGCAACGATGTTACTGTTTGACTTCGTGCACAGTCTTTGAAATCTTTCTGTATGCACCTTTTATGAATGCCACCAGGTGTTCATCATTTCAAGAACAGCAAGAAATCAGTTGGTTCATTTTTAAGAGGGCAGCCCAGCAGAAAAATAACTGATTTAGCATTGTCACATTGTGAGTCAATTAGGAAAAAAAAACCCAACAATAGTGCTTAGAGCAAATATCGGACACCTGGAGAAGATTTTGCTATCATAAACCTTAAAATCGTCTCATTTCTGTTTTTGCAAAGTAACTCCTTGCCTCTGTTTGCATCTTCCTTTTATATTACATGAAGTTATCAACCAGTTTGCATTTTCATGAAGGAACTCTCAGAGGCCTAGTGAAGAAGGATTCCACTTCAAATTAAAGCATTAAATGTCCACAGTCCTCAATGGAAATGCAGAGAAGTAGATGTTCTTTATGTAACATTGTTCTCCATGTTTTGGGTCAGAAAATGGTACTCTTAAATGATGGCAGTCCATTTTACCAGAACAGTCAGAGTCAGAACACAGGTGGAAGGAATCTCCTTCTCTCTAGAGAAGTGGAAGCATACACAAGGTGTATTTTTCTCCCTCCCTCCCTCTCTCCCTCCCTCCCTCCTTTTTTTCTTCCTTCCTTCCTTCCTTCCTTCCTTCCTTCCTTCCTTCCTCTTTTTTCTTTCTCCTTTTTTTCTTTTTTCTTTCTCTTTCTTTCTCTTTTTTCTTTCTTTCTTTCTCTTCTTTCTCTTCTTTCTCTTCTTTCTCTTCTTTCTCTTCCTGTCTTTCTCTCTTTCTTTTTCTCTGTTTCTCTCTCTGTGTCTTTCTTTCTCTTCTCTTCCTCTCTTTTTTCTCTCTTTTTCTCTCTTGGTTTTTTTTTTCTTTTAATGTTTCTTTCTTTCTCTGTTTCTCAGTTTCTCTCTTTCTCAGTTTCTTTGTTTCTCTGTCTTTCTGTCTTTTTCTTTCTTTTTGTCTGTCTCTTTTTCGTTGTTTTTGTCTCTCTGTCTTTCTATCTTTCTTCCCATCTGTTTTTTTCACAGCTTATTTTGGACTGAATGGCAGGAGTACTACAATTGCAGTGAAAGTCTTAATTTGATCAGAAACATTCATACAGAATCTGAGTCTTGAATTGTAGGTGTGATTAGATACATGAAGATTGTGTAGTGCAGCTCTTACTGAGATTAGAGGCAACAGAGCAGATTCTTACTTTCTAGAAAGTGAAAGGGATAGATGTCTTCTGTGACAGGTGTCTTCTGTACTGTTCTGTCATATTCAAAGTACCCAAAGAATGCAGATTATTTTATATGTGCAGTGCAGAGCTGTACATATAAAATACTAAGTATTCAGTTATAATAACTTGTCATGTTCATTTTTAATTACATGCTCAAAAGTACTTTTAAATGAAGGTATAGCTAGCTAGCTTTTAACATAGAGACAATGTGAATTTTTGTAAGTTTTGCATTGTATCTTATAGTTAACTATTCAGGTACCCAGAATGATGATCTAGAGGATCAGTTGAGGGCAGAATGCAGTTACTTTCCCTCTGACATTACTATATTTAGGTTCATTTTGCCATTGCAGATTGTAGCTGCCTTACCCACCGTTCATAATTATTTTACCCTTAAACTGTATCAAATACTCTTTCAGAAGTAAGCATGTCACCTTTAGAATATAACAATTATACACTCAGGTGCCTTTATTTGTCAAGCTAACACCTCAATCTCATGTTTATATTCTTCCTGCAGGAAGAGAGCTGAATCTGATTCTAGAAAGAGCAGCATACCCAACAGCAAGGAGGTCCCCTCTCACCATCCCACAGACCCAGTGGAGCTGCGACGCCTTAATTTTCAAACTCCGGGTAAGAGACAAAAATACCTCACTGAGAGCTCTGTGATCACAATCTGATTAGTGATGCTGTTACAGAACAGAAAGTTTGATTGTTTAGAAAAATGTTGGTTGCTTATGAATTTTCTGCACAATGTATTTATTTGTTAGTTTTGTAAATAATTCTGTAATTTATTTATTTAAAGAAAAATCCTGCATGAAACAAAATTAAAGTTTGGTAAAGACCTCAAGGTCACAAATGCTATATGGATATGTTTCCTGTGCTGAAATGCCGAGTTAAACTTACCAGTGCTAGAAAAGATTACTGGGACATGTACATCCGTCTATTTATTAACTATATTCTTACAGCTGCTTCTTTGTAAATAAGCTTCCCTCTTATCTAATGCATTATCAGGTAATCCATTAAAATAATTGGAAGTTTCACTACATTGCAAATGTAAAATACAGAAAATAACTAGAGAAATGGTCTTGCCATCAGGTTGTATGTTAGGATCAAGGAAGATATTAACATGTCAGCAGTTCTGAAGCAATGCACTCCCAAATATTTTGTTTACCTATTTTATTTATTAAACATTGTTTTCTTAAAGCTGTTTGGTTTTATAGTCAAGAAACACTGAACAGAAAAATACTTATAATACTTACAATAGTATTGATTTTTTTAGTACCTTTTTATGAGTTCATTTTTTTAAAAAAGGCTTACTTTGATCATGTTGTATGCTAGTAGACTTGTTTTTTATTAAAGCATGACTGCACATAGTCCCAGCTATTACTTACTGGATCTTCCTGAGCCTTGTGTTTGTAGAATTTTTATATTAAGTACAAAAAATAATTAATTCAATTTCGTAAAGGTGGGAATTAATCACTTGAGATGTTGAGAGATTAGCTGGAGAAGTTGACACACTAAGTATTACAAAAGGGTTAACTGAACTTGTAAATCTCATTTCTGATCTCCTAAACAGTGGCTGTATTAAAATAGTGTTGCCCTAACAGAAGTGGATCCACAGAGCAATGGATCTGGGGCTAAAGACCTGACATCCGCAGTGCATTTATATGGCAAAAGTAGAAAGGGAAGAGTCTGGAGGCTTGAGTTTTACCCCAGCCCTGCTTTTTTTAGTCTGTTCCAGTACACTGAATGCTGTTTAGCAGCTGGAGCAAATCAGAAGTATTTCAGGAGTGCATCTTCTAGTTTAGTTTCTTCTGAATATAATAATCTTGTTGACATGCTCTGGGACCTCTCTATAATATGAGTCTAAGTGCAGTAAATGTAAAGGATTGAAAGTTTTGATTCACAATTGTGCTTCTGAGACTGCGATATTAATGTAAGCTCATCCTTACTGAGCAAAGGCTTTGTACGTTTTCCAGCACTTTCATGCAAAGTTCTGAAGGTTGTTGCAGAGATAGAAGTATACATACAAGGCTTTGAAACATGAAGAGAAAAAATGTGGTTCTTACAGTTTAGTTTAGGGCTAAAATAAGTTACCCTCTGTATACATACTGAATAGAGTGGGTGGCTTAATAACTAGGTATACAAGCATATTTTTTTATGGTCCTTGTATTTAGATGCGGAGTCTTACCTATCAATTTAGTATTCATCATAAGTTAAAATAAAATGTGCACAGAAGAAAAATGCTGCCAACTGTCAACAGCTTTACATATAAAATTAATTTATTGTGATTGGTTCTGAATTTATATTAAGAATGTGAATTTGTTAAGAAATGGCAGAATTTGTGGCACTTGTAAACACTGTAATTCCACCTCATAGATCTGAAAAGAACTGGAGAGGAGTGGAAGTGTACCATTTCTTGCAATGCTATAGTTTATCTGGGAAAATTGCAGTTTTTTGTGAAGCTAGTTGAGCAGAACATCTGCAATACATTTCTACAATGTAAACTTTTTTCACAAAATGGAGGATTAAAATTGTTATTAAAAATGTAGTACAGAAATCAAATTAACATCTCTTCCCACTATTGTACCACGTAAGACCCCTAGACACAGGTCAAGCCATTATATTACTCAGCATGCAATCAAATATCAAGGAGAAAATTCCTACCCCAGATTTGTTGTGTAACATTTGCTAATTAACATGTCCTTAATATGTAATCTTAGCCCCAGTGAAGTCAAGGTACAGTTCATGTGCTAGTAAACGCAGAACCTCTCATAATTCACAAAAACTTCAAGTAGGGCTGACATTTCATTAAAATCTGGATGAATTTAACCTAGATATTAGATCCTGCTGGAATGTTTATCCAACTCCCCACAGTAACACACTATTAAATAACAGGCGAGACAAAGCTTTTCAAGACAAATGTTGAGAAACTATAGAAAGCCTGTACATTCAGGATATCAGTTTTGTTGGTTTTCTTGTTATTTCACTCTCAGATGGGTGTTTTTTATTTGCTGTCAGGTGGCAGAAATAGGCAGTAGGGTACTACTGCGGCAAAGCAGGCAGCTGAGAGACAACATTGGGGATGATGTGGTTATGTGTTGGGTTTCTTTTACTGAGACATCTGCAGTCACCCTTATACAATGGCCTTGCCTAGTCTGTAAGATGTTACCATTTCTAAACATTGTCAACAGATAAACTAAATTACAAGTGGTGAATGTACTTTAATAATCAGCATGTGCCAAATCAGTACAATTGCGTCAGGATGCATGATTTGACATCATTGTTGTTGTAATGATTTATTTCTTTAGATGACGAAAGCATCCGCAGTTTGCTTGGACCTTTCCAGGCACACCAGTTGCTTCCAGTGAGAGGGGAAAAAACAAAATTTATAATTAATCCATAATGTGAAGAAGGTTAGAGAAGAAAATTTCAATATCCAGATTGCCAGTTTTCACTGGGACAAGTGAATCATAGAATCGTAGAATCATAGAATGGTTAGGTCTGGAAAGGACTTTAGAGATCATCGAGTTCTAATGGCAGGGACACCCCCCGCTAGACCATGTTGCTCAAAGCCTCATCCAGCCTGGCCTTGAACACCTCCAGGAATAGGGTAGCCACAGCTTCCCAGGGCAACCTGTTCCAGTGTCTCACCACCCTCACGGTAGAGAATTTCTTCCTTATATCTGGTCTAAATCTGTCCTCTTCCAATTTAAATCCATTACCCCTTGTCCTGTCACTGCATGCCCTTGTAAAAAGTCCCTCCCCATGTCTCCTGTAGGCCCCCTTCAGGTACTGGAAGGCCTCTATAAGGTCGCCCCAGAGCCTTCTCTTCTCCAGGCTGAAAACCCCAACTCTCTTAGCCCAATTTTGGACCCTCTCCAGTAGGTCCATGTCCTTCTTGCTTTGGGGGGGCCCAGACCTGGACGCAATACTCCAGGTGGGGTCTCACGAGAACAGAGTAGAGGGGCAGAATCACCTCCCTTATACTTGTGGCCACGCTCCTCGTGATGCAGCCCAGGATCCGGTTGGCCTTCTGGGCCGCAATTGCACGCTGCCAACCAATGTTCAGTTTTTCATCTACCAACACCCCCAAGTCCTTCTCCTCAGGGCTGCACTCAAGAAGCCATACTCTACCCAGCCTGTGTTTGGGATTACCTCGACCCATATGCAGGACCTTGCATTTGGCTTTCTTGAACTTCATAGGGTTGGCATGGGCCCACCCCTCAAGCCTGTCCAGGTCCCTCTGGATGGCATCCCTTCCCTCCAGTGTGTCGACTGCACCACACAGCTTGGTGTTGTCAGCAAACTTGCTGAGGGTGCACTTGAACCCACTGTCCATGTTGCCAACAAAGATGTTAAATAGCACCGGTCCCAGCACTGATTACTGACAAGTCGTCACTGGTCTCCATTCAAACACTGAGCTGTTGACCGCAGCTCTCAGAGTGCGATCATCCAGCCAATTCCCTATCCAGTGGGTGGTCCATCCATCAAATCCATATTTTCCCAATTTGGCCACCAGGATGTCGTGTTGGACAGTGTCAAAACGCCTTGAAGAAGTCCAGGTAGATGACATCAGTTGCTCTTCCTTTGTCCACTGATGCTGTAACTCCATTATAAAAGGACACCAGTTTTGTCAGGCACGATTTGCCCTTGGTGAAGCCATGCTGGTTGCCAGTCACCTCTCCTTCATTTTCCATGTGCCTTAGCAGAGCCTTCAGGAGGATCTGCTCCATGATCTTGCCAGGCACAGAGGTGAGACTGACTGGCCTGTAGTTCCCTTGGTCATCTTTTCTACCCTTCTTGAAAATGGGATGATACACTCCTATAGAATTTTAGGTTGTTTAATACTTTAAAAGATTTCTAAACAGCCTCTTTCCAAAAATGCTAGCAATCATATATTTTTTGTAAGGAAAGGTCTGATCAGATATAACTACGAAAATAGTTTGAAAGTGAAACCCTTGTTGTGCTAAATTTGAATTTCTAATCACAAGTACAAAATGCTCCCAATGCAGGTGGTTAGGCATAACTTTTTGAAAGAAACTATGAGAAAACAATATTTTGTCTTGGGTGACATGTAGGCAATGATTTAGATGCAGTTATGTTGTACTTGTCATAAAATTGTCAATTCAGCATGAAAATGTTGGAAAAATTCACAGTCTAAACTACCTCCACAGCAAATGTCTTACTTTCCTTTCACTTCTTCGTCTCCTGTCAATACAGAACTTCATTCTTCACTAACCTAGTGCTTACCTAAAGGGTTTCCTATCTTACCTTATCTAGGAAGAGTCAAATTCATCTCTGGCTTCACTCCTCACTGGATGGAGTAACTCCATAGATAAATTTGACATTTTGTCTTGGCATTTGGAATAGCCCACAGTTCTGCATCTGAAAATAAGATCCCATGTCCATATGTGTTAGCCACAAATGTATATCTGTTAAGCCCATATGTCAGTCTGTGGGTCACAGCTGTGCTAAGTTTTCTTTGCGTCAACATGAAAAAAAAAATCTCTCAGCGGTATAGAGAATTTCATTTATATATCTGTTATTCTTGCAGAACTGGAGTAGCCCGGTTCTGCATTGAGGAAAATGATGTTAAGTGCTTTGAGTGGGTTACGAGAGACCCAAGGCTCAGGCAAAGACTTCAATCTGACAATCAGACAAGCAGCTAGGTTGAGTCACGCCTCAAAAGTGGCTGTTTTTTTTTTCTTCATTTAAGTATAAAATGTGTCACACATATAATTCATGTAATTGGGTACCAATTAAACAATTAACTCATTATCTCTTACAAATCAAATGAGATGCTTTGAAATTCAGGAAAAATAAATAGAATTATTACAGCTCTGTATTAAAGAGCCTGCTTTTTTATTAGATAAGAAAATGCTCACAGAACACTTATTCTCCGAGTTCCTAAGGAAGTTCCACCAACTTATTTCCAAAATAAGGAAGAAAAAAGGGTAAAACAGGTCCAGAGGAAAAAGTTGCAGATAACAGAAATGGAAAAAGTGTTGTCTGGATTTAGTCACCTGCTTTGCAAGGTAGCAGGAAATTTCTTCCCTTAGTTTGTCACGCAATTTCTAAGAATCATGACAATGCTGAAGGAAGTACTGTGATTTGTCTCCATGGCAAAACCAGACCGGATAGCTTTCTCACAGTGAGCAAGCCTACATATAGCTCTTCGTATGTACTTGACTCACGTGAAGGTTTTAGGCACCTAAAAGGGATATAGGCTTCAGAGTGCAAATGCCATCTCTCTGATATCCCAATTGGTTGCTTTCAAACCTAGAAGTAATCTAAATCTGCTTAGCTGGGAGATGGAGTTGAAAATTCTGCTCCTCACAAGATATTTTTTTTCTGTGTTTTTGCCAATAGTTTTGCAACATATTATTGTCTTGAAGAATTTCAGATAAGGGTCCAAAAACCAGGTCTCCCATTTTCTCAGTGTAGATGGATTTTTCACCTCACTCAGAGCTGGGGTTTCTGCCGTGAGGCTACAGAGCCCCTCGGGCTGCTTGGTAGAGTGAAATCTTTGATACAGAACAAAGATTACTTTAATTCCAGAATAATTAATCTAGTTTTGAAGAATATAAATTCTTCTGGAATAAAAGTGACTTCATTTTGCAATATTATATGTGTGTTGTTAAATATTTTAGAATAGCTATTGCAAAATGATGTACTTCTCTAGAGCCAATGTTGTAAGTTTAGCTTTGTACACAGTTGTAAAATCACTGTCTGTCATACAGCTCTAGCTGTATGAAAAATAAATTTTAAAGTCACTAATTTTGGGGGGAAATATACTAAAGGCATTCTCGCTAAATTTTTATGGATGCTAAATTCCTACTGAATCAGGGTCATCTTCAATTTTTTTTCCATTTTCCATGTCCAAATTTAAAATCTGTAGTTCTTTCTACATTTTGATGTCAGTAACAATAACCACTGTTACTGATTCCTTCCTTTTTCTATCAAGGGACAACATCTTGATCAACATCGATTGGTGTGTGGGAGGGTATTCTGTGTTATCAAATAAAAATTAGGATGTAATAAATCAGTTTTTAAAATCACAGAAGATTAATTCAATGTAGATGTGAAATACAACTCATTTCATAAAGAAATTTCTGTGAAAATTATGTGCCACTTTTTCAGTTCATCTGGATTGTAGTCTGTATGATAGCAGCTATGTACTCAGTTTAATTTCTAACTTCCTTTTTGTTTATTGTGGGCATGTCAACCTACAGGTCCAAATTTGTAAATAAATGTGTGTTTGTTAAATGTATTTTAAACCCCTATCATAAAACCCTGACCACAAACAAAATTCTAATTTAACACACCAATGACAAAGGCCAAAACGCTCGCTTGTTTCAGTGGGGTAAAGGAGTATACTTACCAGGTTTAATGTCTGCTAATATGCAGATCAGTTCTGACCTTGTTCTCTCAGTTTTTGTGTGAAATTGTGCCACATATGGTATCCTATGTTCCTTGGTCATGTATTTGCTACAGATTAACTGGAAGATAATTCTACACTGTAATTAAACCATACATTCTCATTTAATTCATGTGGAGGGGTTTCTACTAGGCTACATAAGATCAATCGCATTTGTCAGCCTTCTACCAAATCTGGAAATAAAAAATTCTTATGGATACAGTTTCAGCTCTGTTTTGCATGTGGTGGTTTTATTTGTTTTAATTCTTTTTCTCTTTGAGATTTAAGTGTTTTTATCTCTTTTTTGTTGTTGTTTAAACAAAGTTTGAAAGCATGTGTTCAGCATGGTGTTTCTTTTGACTTTCTAGCATGTCACAGGATCTGTTGTAATTTAGCTGTATTTTGTCTTTATTTTTTTGTGTTTTCATAGCATCTGTTGATTGATATGGAGGTGTGACAACAAATAAGTGTATTTTCTTATTTGTAGACACAGAAATTAGTGTGTTTAGCTGTATTTTGGGTGGGTTTTTTGAGTTAAGTTCTACACCTGCTGTTCACATGCAACTCAAATTAAGCTCAGTAGGAGCTTCATGCTTTTGCATGAGATATGATGAGATCTTAAAATGTTCATTCATAGCATATTCTGTTATGATGCTCCTTATGATTCATAGACTGATTACATAACAAAAGTTCTGTAGCAGTTCTTTTAAAAAGTACCTACATTTATCATCTCAGTAGAGCACGTTTGTTATATTTACAAGAGGAAAATATACCAAATGCAATTACTTCACTTTGTAAGTTCACTGCAAAATATTATTTGAAGGAAGTTAATAAGTGTCCAAATGTAAGTGCCTAAAATGAGTTGTGGAAAAAGGGGTTATATGCAGTCAGAATTTAACAATTTCTGAAGTTGTAAGTAGTTCCTTTTTTTCCTTAGAAAATAAAGTTCTATGTAAAGTTTCATTTTACACAAGCTGCTTAATGTAAAGTCTCCCCGTAGGAATGTCCAGTGGCATATAGACAAGAATATAAATAAAAATAGTTTGAAAATGAATGGATGTTCAGCATCTTTAAAAAAAAAATTCTTCACAGAAAGCTAATTGTTGAGATTTGTATTCATGATGCTGGTGATTTAGTCAGGCTCATCATGTAATGAGCAAGTCTCATTCTCTTTGGTTTTATGTCCTTTATGTTTACAGTAGGGTAACTGGACCTTTAGACATCTTCTTAATTGAGTTTCCAGACGCTGTTTTGTGCATGTCTGAAGTGCCTGTATGTACAAGATTGATTGATTATAATGGTCTACTGCTGTTACTAATTTGTTTCCCATTTCCGATTGGCTTTTACTTTTTACAGCTTTGAGCAGTAATTCAGTCCCCTACGCCTCTCTGATTGGCTCTGTGTCCTCCCTCTCTAGCCAAACTACCACTCAGTCCTTATATGATAATAACTCTCTCCCACGATTCGCTCGAAAAGGTCTAAACATCTTTGTCTCTATTATTTTATCTGTTCAAGCACTGTTTTAGATGTACATCAGTCCACCTCCATTTCTGGATCAATCTAGAGTTCTCTTGTACCTTTTCACTCACATATTTTCTGTAGGGGTGCTTGATCTGGATCAATCAGTGTAATTATTAGATGACTGTCACCCACAATCATTTTGAGAATAGCCAAGTTCTATTAAGTGAAATTTCCAAGAAAATGGGAGACAACCAGAACTGATTCAAATAAATTAGTACTTACAGACTAATTTATTACTTGAAATTTATAAGAAATCTCCCCATTATATCTGAATATTCTCCTTTGTTAATTGACTGACAGCTTGCCTTAGTGTCTCCTTTAAATAATGTCTCACCATTGCAAAAGTGCTATGAAGGTAATATTTAAATGTATATGTATATGGTCAGAAGAATTAAGGCCAGTGCTGCTGGACATTATTTTGGATGCTATTACGATGCCTGAAATACCAAAGAATCAAAAAGAAAATACAAATTAAAAAAAAAAAAAAAAAAAAAAAAACCCAACACAGAAAAATAAGAAGAAAAACATGCTATAGTGTGACTATGTTGTAAACACATGGTCATTTTCAGCTACATTTAAAGGAAATGCAAGTTAACGGTCTTAGGCATGCTCTTGAAATTCACGGTGACAAAGCAAACTGCATTGTGCAACATGGCTTCCAGCTTGAGCCCCCTTGAGTCATCACTGTTTTCCTTTTGTAATATCGAGAGATCCTGGGGTTCACTAGCTTAATTTTTCTAGCCAGCTCTGATTTCTTACAGCAAGCAATTGAAAACTCACTTTCATTTTAGGTATGATAGTATAAAGCATGAAGAGAAGAATGTAAGCATTTTGGAGAAGGGTCATGAAGACTAATAATGTGAAACCAACATGTTCATCAATTCTTGCCTGGCAAATCGTCAGCTGGCAGATTGTTCTAGTTGACCCCACATCTTTTCTGCATTTCTTTTGCCTTGCTGTCCCTATACTCCATTCCACACCCATCTCTATCTTCCCAGCTCCTCTTCTTTTTCGCTCAGTATTTTCAACAGTGGACAAAGATGTTTACACCTGAAGTAGATTGTAGGTACTTTTGGGGGTTGATAAATGGGGTTTCAGATTAAGCATATTTCAAGGTACTAGTGCAGTCAGTATGTCTGTCCAGCCAAACTGTACAACCCCTGCCTCTACAATCTGCTACTAGTGAAAACATTTTTGAAGCTCTAATTGTCTGATGTCCAATGTTGTCTTCAGTGACTGTTGTCTAAAAGCAATGGTGCATGTTATTTTAGTCATTCATGGTTGCATGTGAATGTCAGTCACTTCAAAATTTCATAAAATATTTAGTATTTCTGATTTAGTCAGAATATGTAGTCAGTCTTCTAGACCGTGATACATTATTATTAATCCTCAAGCTATCCATTTCATTTTTTATAACGTATTTTATAAGTTAGTTTTGTGTTGGTTTGAGGTTTCTTTGGTTTTTACCATTTTTTTTTGCAGGTTCAGGTGTCTCTGGTTACCTCGGTAACCTTCATTCTTCAAGTTCATTTTTCTTGATTATGCATAAATCACTTTGTTTTCTGTCAAAACAGTGTTCTTTCCTTTTTAGGGCTCTTTCAATGTCTGTTTCTCAGCTCACCTTTCCTCATCTAATTCAATGGAGTTTCATTTCATGCAGTGCAGGAGAAGGAGTTTGAAATGACATTGTCATTACTCAAAGCAGAGGTCAACATCAGGTCTAACTGTCTCATTTTTCCATGTCTAGCTAACCTCATTGAATCATATCACAGTAACACTTTCCTCTACACTAGGAATGTTTGCTTTGGGAATATGCTTGGTGACTTCTTTTAATTTGGCTTCAGAGCTCATCTATCGAGAGCATGTCCTGCTTTGAGTAACCAAACTATTTGCCTGCTTCTCTCACATGTGACATCTTTACTACTTACACATTTCTAGCCATTCTAACTACTGCACTTTCTAAATTTTAGAAATGCCATCACTGTAGTTCACTTTAAATTCTGTTCTTCTTTCTTGTTCAACAGGTATGGCCAGTCATCCCCCAATACCTATCTTGGAACTTGCAGATCACATTGAAAGATTGAAAGCAAATGACAATTTGAAGTTCTCACAGGAGTATGAGGTAATTTTCCCCACTTTCTCATTATTGAAATTGTTTAAAATGTCATGCTTTCTGTTTCCCTAGACCTTTCTCTGATATGTACCCACCCTGATGGTGCCAGTTTTGTATGATATTAAAACCATGATAAAAAAATACTCTCTGTGTAAGTGACTACATTGGTGAGTTGGCTCCTTTGCTTTTAACAGTCTATTCTTTTTTTTATAGGGATACATGTCAGGGACATTCCGTGGGCACATACTTGAAGTAATGTGTGAATGATACAGCACTTACTCTTGTACACATAAGCATCCATCTGCTGTGCTGTTAAAAGATCCTTAGATCATTTTAAAAATCTCCTGTGTAATGCTGACAGGATTCATAAAGTACAAGCTCCAAATAAGTTACCGTCCACTGTGTTAATTTTGCATGGATTAAAAGAATTTGCAATTACCTTTCTGAACATAACAGTTTCAAGACATAGTATTTTTCTCCTGTCAGTAATGCCACATTGATGATATGTGAAAGATGGTCTATAAGAGCATGAAAGAATTTAACTGGAAGAGAGTAATCATTTAAAGGCCACTTTGTCAGAAATCCATGGAGTATACCTCCACAGACAGGCATTGGTACTACAGAGAGTAACAGCCTCTCATGTCAGTAATTTCTAGCTAAAGGGACTTGGATAGCCATCCATTAAACACAATAAATTACAGCTGTTTTTTCAATGCCAATATGGTCTATGTCAAAAATATGTGGATAAATTATGCAGTGAACCATCAGAAAAATAATGCTTCTTTAGAGCATTTATGGACAGTCATGTCAGTGATCCAAGAATTAACAGCTCCCGGGGGGATCACTGACACAGTGTTTTCTTTATAGTCTGTTGTGTCACTAATCCTTGCCTAAAACTCCCCAAGACTTTGTTAGCACTTTGTGGAGTAAAAACCCATGTTGCTCTCATTTTTTTAGGGTATGCACGTTCATTATATTTGAACGCTTAGGCAAACACTCACAGTGCAATAAAAAACACTGAAGAAGACTTTCACATGTTAGGAACAGAATGTTCACCACAAAAAAAAAAAGCTAACATTTGGTACAAAATTGGCAATTATTTCTTTTTGTACTATGGGCAGATTCCTTGGAATATCTGTGTAGGAAATCCCATTTAATAAATAAAAAATGTAATTACAAGTTATATAATGTAGTATAACTTCCATAAAAATAAACAATATGCCTTTACTACCTCTTGAGCATGTTTTGGAGATCACATGGTTCTTCTTATGCTGTAATAGAACTTAAAAGTTTTGGTGTTTTATATTTCCATTATTGTTTAAATCCTTCAAATCATATTGAGAATGTAATCTTAACCATTTATAGCCAGCATTGTGAAGCTACATTAAATAATTAAATTCTTAGTATCTGTCCCTCCAGAACATTTTACCAGTCAGCGTGAACATCCCAGCTTTCACTTTTTTTTTTTTTTATTTTTTTTTTTTTTAACAAAACATACCGTCTGGGGCAGAGTGATCATTCATTCAAGATTAAAATGTGTGCAACTGTAGGTCAACATCAAGTTTCATTCACATTGCTTTGCCCAAGGGGGCTCAACATTTATCTTTGAAAACCCAGCTTCAGAGATATCACTCCGTTTCCATCTAGTCCAAGGTTCATCCATTTTGAAACAGAATTAGTGAAAAGCACTGCTATTTGGTTTCGTGATCTAGCCTAGGCAGTGGGCTAGGGCTGCAGTTTGATGATCACTGTAAGTCATCTCCCTGTCTTGGCCGTGCATTCCTGTTGTCTGTCTTGTGCCAATCCTGGCACTAGCGCATGTGCAGCTGTTCAAGAATTATCTCAGGAAATAGATTCAGCTGAAAACTAATTGTTTTGTTTTTCTTTGCTGTTTTCAGTTGGATCAATTCCCTCAACTAGCTCACCACATGTCTGCATGAACTGTAGTGCCAGCACAAGGGAGCTGGTGGGAACATTTGTCGTTGGGGATTGGGACCTTCTCTTTTGGTAGCAGTCCTCACTAATGTCCTTTAAAAGCAGCTATCCATTTCCGAGCAGAAATGGGTACAGATGGTAACAGTTCAGTTATTATCAGTTCAGATTAAGTTTGGACTGGTGACACTGAAGGAAAAAGAGATATTCTTCGTCTTCAAGAGTTAGAGGTGTAACATGAAGCTCAAAACCACAGACCTTTATTGATGGTAATAAAGTCCTCCAGTTAATTCCCATTTGGGGAAGCAAACTTTTCTCATCAGTTACCACTGATGTTTCGGGGGTTTTTTAATAATGCCCTTTCCTCCTTTGCATTCAGTTACTTTATTTTATTTTTTATGGAATTTCTTACACTGCATGGATTAATTTCTTCAAAAATAGACTGATAGTATACAACAGCTGTTATGACAACCTTGCGATAGCATAAAATAAAAAATATATATACTGCTGCCTGATGAACACTGACATCTCATCCATCTTGTAGAATTTCTTTCAGAAGGTTAGCTCCATTTCAAAACAATGTTTTGGGTTTTTTTTAGCATACCGTACTTCTGTTGCCACTTCAAACTTGTTTCACAACTCAAACACATTATATGCACCCTTTTATGCTCTTCAGAAGTATTTGAATGCTTGCTTCTGCTTCATCCTTGCTCCTCTTCCATCCACTGCCTTTTAATCAGAATTTCTTATCAAAATTGCATACAAGTTTGTTTTTCTCATTTTGTAAGAGTATCCTTGCCTGTTCCCACTTTCTCTTCAGACAGGCAAAAACCTCCCCTTCTCTTCATTACTTCCAAAAGAGAGAATAAAGTTCTCTCACAGAAGGCACACATCTACATGCTATCTCCTCTGCTTATTTATAACCTCTGGCATAATTTTCTGATGAAAACCCCTAACTTCCTTGCACCTTCCTGGAGAAGGTGAAGGAAAACTTCTTTGTAGACCGGGACCATGAGAGAAGACAGGATTGCTTTCTTCAGATAATCCCACACTCACCCCACTATTCTCCATTCATCTGGCACAAAGCTTCTCAAAAGGTTGTGTGTTCTTTTTTGGTTTTTTGGTTTGTTATTGTGTTTTGGTTTGGTTTGGGTTTTTTTTTTTACCCTGAGAATAGGTTCATTTTTGTGCTGTGTGAAATCTAGTTGAGAAAGAATCTGAAGTTGCCATTAAAGAAATAATAAATCCAATCTGCATCCCTCTGGGCTGTGGTTCTGAAAGGAATGCCCAGGGTAACGTGACAAGTTGGTAAAGTAGATATTACAAAAAAGTAAGTAGTAATATGCATAGTATAAACTATATATATATATATCCTCGGGGGGGGGGGGAAAGGAAAAAAAAAAAATTTTTTATTTTGGGGGGGGGGAAAGGAAAAAAATAGAACTTTTTAATTGCTATGATGTGGTAAAAGGAGTGTATTCTCCACTGTAGACTATCTTCCAGCTGAGTAATGCTTTCTATGCTTCAATGTCATCAGTTGGAGGAGTTCCTACTTCTACAGTTCTTCAGAAACTATTTGACAGCGTCTTCTTCAGAACTTCTCCTACCCCAGCTCTTTCAGGGGACAGTAATGAGAACACTGGAGACTTCTATCATTGCACTTCTCTCATAACTTTACCTTGAATACCAGATTTCATGCAACAACAGGGGCCAAGCTTTAAAGATTAAGACTATTGCAATATTTAAATAAACTTATAATTCACCTATTGGATAAAGTGGTTTTGTAGTTTTAGCGTAGGTAGTGCTATGTCTTCTTTTCAGTAAAGTTCATGTCTACTTCGAAATAATTCTTTCATAATCCTTCATTAGTTTTTATTAGCTTGCACTCCCCAAGCCTTAACATATTATTAGTTTACCTTGTTAACATGACATATCCTTTATGTCACATAGTTCTTTTGTATTCCCTAATTTAAAGCCAGGGTTCTTGACCCCAACTGATTATTATGAATCTTTTGCTGACTTTGGCAGTTTCAGTGGGATTTTTATGTAATGTAAGGCTCCATATGGACTTGACAGCTGCTAAGCAGAAAGCCATATTCATAAGAAACTGACCTTTATATCATACCTTCTTCTCAGGCTTCAGAATTTGACAATAAAAAGTGATCATGGAGATAGACTGAATCAGAACAGTAACATTCTGCCTACTTTATGCACTACGCTAGATGTATTTGTAAAGTAATTTACTTCTATAACATAGAACAGAAAATCTCTACCACCAAAGCACATTCCTGAGTCTTGTGTAAAATAGTTTCACATCTGTTATCTGAGATCTGTAGTCATAGCTTTAAACACCCTTAAGGAAGTAGGTTTAGATTCATACCATTTTTGTGTGAGAACATGTCACTGCAAAACAAAAACTGCACTACTGGTCTCTATGCGTTATTGTATGATACACTGTTGTATGTCTGTGGGTGCACTGGTTAAATTATCTTATGAGAAGTTGTATATAATTTTAGTGTTTTTCCTCATCGGGCTTTTTTTCTGTAAATTACAGACAGTCTTTTGCTTTAGCACCGATTATTGGAAAAGATGAAGTTACATTTTGACACTGTGCCACACTGCTGTACTATTGCAAGTTTTATTGTAGCTTTTCAGTATCATTGAGTAGGATCTGTGATAAGAAGACAATTTACTGAATATAGTACATTTATATTTTTATATTTCAAGCTGCAACAAGATAAACACTGAACACTAAACACTAAAACACAATAATTTTTATATAGTAGAAGCACATATAAAACTTATTATTGATATAAAACACTTTAAAAGTCCATGAAGAACAGATAACCTATTGAATGAATCTGTACCAAAGAAACAGCTGCACTTAACTGCCATATCATTACAGATAATAATGACTCATATGCAAAAATCAAATTCTTCTCCACAAAAATTTGTTTTCTGTTCTGTATCTTTGCAATAGTTTACTCTTTCTAATATTACGAACATCATTTATTGGTATTCTGTAACTTTACTTCCATAGGATATGCTCCACTTCCTGAGAAACAATTAGTGTAGTCAGTGAACAATGAGAAGTTGTTTGTCTTATTAATGGCACATATGCTGTTGCATTCACCTAGGTTGGTTGGTGCTTAGTTCCACCTGGGGTGGTATCCAAACCAGCAGTGTAGTTGTGATAGAGAATTTTAAAGACATAATGCAGGAATCTGAAGTGGCACTACTCACGATTTATAGTCATTTATTATCTCCTTCCTTTGTGCTGTGAATGCTTCCTTGGGATAACAGCATGTATTAATGCTTGTATAATTAAAAGAATATTCGAATAAAAGAAAGTTGTCATTATCGTGTTAGGATGCTGCGTTTTGGTCTGATAGCTAATGCTGTTTTGCCAATGAACTCCACAGTGACAGTTTAAATAGTCAAATACTGTAATAAATGTCAGTTTTATTTTGCCCAACTGCAAAAAGAGTGATACGTATAGGAAGAGAAAAGTAGCCTACCTCTTATAATAAGAAAAATTATTCAAGGACAGACTGTGTAGGTCTCTATAGGTGAAACTGAGTTTTGTGGAGGCTTTTTGGAAAGATTAATTTGCATTTTTAGGGGTTTTATGGAGAAAAATGGAGAAATCAGTGAAGTCTTTAACTCCTTGTGATGGGTTTACCCTTGACTGGGGACACAGCCCATTTGCTCACCCTACCCCTCTCAAGGACTGGGGAGAGAATTAAAGGGGAAAAGGGAAAAAAGGACTTGTGGGTTGGGATAAAAATAATTTAATAACTAAACTACAGTAATATTGAAAATAATAGTATATGCAGATGTATGAATGAGTGATACACAGTGATACTGCCCCCCACCTAATGAGCAAGGCTCAGCCTGTTCCCAACTAAAGATCCTAAAGCAGGGAGAGTCCTGAAACCGCACTCACGGAACAGAGATAACAGTCCGAGCGTCCCAGACCCAGAGCTGACCTGGGGGGAGAGAGGCCTTCGAAGAGGGACCACCTGGAGTGTGATGACCCAGAGCAAAAGAGATCCAGAACAAAAAAGGGACAAGTTTCCGGAGGGTCCTTACCTATATACTGGGCATGACATGTATGTTATGGAATAGATTATTGGCTGCTTTGGGTTTCAATCCCAAACCCAAAATCAGATCCTGGTCAGATCCTGGTCTAGTAACTGGGGCTGTGCTCCCTCCCAGCTTCTCCTCTTTTCAGACAGCCAGAGAAGCTGAAAGACCTTGGCAGCTGCATAAAGTTCACTTTTTATCAGCTTTCTTCAGAGCACAAATCCAAAACACAGCCTCTTGCTAACTATTATGAAGAAATTTAACTCTGTCTCAGCTTAATCCAGAATATTCTCCACCATTCCATACCATTCACTATATGCTCAGATCCCACTATTTTTCCTTAATCTATGGACCACCCCTCCAAAACTTACTGAGTTCATTTAGTCCATGATTTTGGGCTCCATCTGTCATGGCAATCTTTCAGGGCAGGAAAAGTGATGCAGAGTTCACTCAGTTGGTAGAGCATGTTGTGGGACACAGCAGATTAATGCTGTATAGTCTCTGTTGCATTCTGCACCTGGAATTTACACTTCTGGTATACCCGGCACAGTCCATTTTCATGGTCTGCAAGTTGAGGATGTCAGTCTCAGGGAAGTTGCCGGACATCAATTCTGATTCCTGAATTGAACCTGCGTGATACTTAATAGAATATCATTAGTATAATATGTAACAATCATAGCAATTATAATATGCAATGGCAGGTTTAGGCAGAAATTAACACCATACAACTAAAGTTGTTGGCCACTTTCACCCGTCATCAAATCCCTTGAGGTACACATTGAACCTCACCATCCTTCTGCATCACCCACCAAGTGCACACAGGTCTTTGAGCAAAAGCAATCCCACAAATGGGTTTACCTTTACCCGAGGCAGGAATAACCCAGACTGTCTTCCCCAGCATATTCTTGATATGTACCACAGGGACTTTATCCCCATCTACAGTACGTAAAAGTTATGACTGGGCAGGACCAGCCCGATTGACAGATCCTCTAGTGTTGACTAGCCAGGTGGCTTTTGCTAAATGTGTATCCCAGTTTTTGAAAGTTCCACCCCACATTGCTTTCAATGTAGTCTTTATCAGTCCATTGTATCTTTCGATCTTCCCAGAAGCTGGTGCATGGTAAGGGATGTGGTACACCCACTCAATGCCATGTTCTTTGACCCAAGTGTCTATGAGACTGTTTCGGAAATGAGTCCCGTTGTCTGACTCAGTTCTGTCTGGGGTGCCGTGTCACCTCGAGACTTTCTTTTCAAGTCCTAGAATAGTATTCCGGGCAGTGATATGGGTCATGACATATGTTTCCAGCCATCCGGTGGTTGCTTCCACCATTGTGAGTACATAGTGCTTGCCATGGAGAGTTTGTGGAAGTGTGATGTAATCAATCTGCCACGCCTCCCCATATTTATATTTAAACCAACATCCTCCATACCAGAGAGGTTTTAACTGCTTGGCCTGCTTGATCGCAGACAAGTTTCATGTTCGTGGATAACCTGTGCAATAGTGTCCATAGGTTAGTCCACCCCTTGATCACGAGCCCATCTGTATGTTGCATCTCTTACTTGATGATCTGAGGCATCATGGGCCCAGTGAGCTAAGAATTTTTCACCCTTATATTGCCAGTCTAAGTCCACCTGAGGTACTCTGATCTTAGCAGCCCCATCCACCTGCTGGTGGTTTTGGTGTTCTTCAGCAGCTTGACTCTTGGGTATGTGGGCATCCACATGACGTACCTTTACAAGCAGTTTTTCTACCCGGGCGGCAATGTCTTGCCACAGTGGGGCAGCCCAGATAGGTTTGCCTCTGCACTGCCACTTGCTCTGCTTCCATTGCTGTAACCACCTTCCTTTCCTAAAAAATATAAATGTTGATAGTGCTTTGAAAATATGTTGAAAATTCAAAGCAGCACCAGTGTCTCATGTGAGACAAAGTTCAGTGTTTAAGAGCTGCTGTATTTCGTGTACTATATAAAACAAAACAACAGGATGCTTTAGTGGTTAAAACATTTAAACTAAGCAACGTTTTTAATTACTCAGGTATTCTGCTCCTGATATTTTTTTCCTACTTGAAGTTGAGTGTAATCCTCTGTTTTCAACACAAAATTGTATCCACCACAACTGGTTATGATATGGACAACAGATTTTAATCACAGATGGGGAATAAACAGATTATGCTTAAGACTGGAGGCAAAGAAATAGAAAACAATATGACTGTTTCTTAAAAAGTTAGGTTTTCTAAATCTTTTTATGGAATAGCGACTGTCCTTCAAAGGTGTTACTTCTTCAAGTGATAGTGGAGCCAATAAGGAGAGGTGCTATGCTGGACCTTGTTCTCACCAACAAGGAAGGACTGGCGGGGAATGTGAAGGTCAAGGGTAGCCTGGGCTGCAGTGACCATGAGATGATGGAGTTCAAAATCCTTAGGGTAGCAATGAGGGCGCACAGCAAAGTCACTACCCAGGACTTAAGAAGAGAAGACTTTGGACTTCAGGGATGTGCTTGATAGAGTACCATGGGATAAGGCTCTGGAGGGAAGAGGAGCCCAAGAGAGGTGGATAATATTCAAGGATCACTTCCTCCAAGATCAGGAGCGATGCATCCCAACAAAGAGGAAGTCAGGCAAAAATGCCGGGAGGGCTGCACGGATAAACAACTCCTGGACAAACTGAAACAACAAAAAAGGAAGCCTACAGAGGGTGGAAGCAAGGACAGGTAGCCTGTGGGGAGTACAGAGAAACTGTCTGAGCAGCCAGAGGTCAGGTTAGGAAAGCTAAAACCCTGATAGAATTAAATCTGGCCAAGGACGTCAAGGGCAACAAGAAGAAGTTCTATAGGTATGTTGGTGATAAAAGGAAGACTAGGGAAAATGTGGGCCCTCTCTGGAAGGAAAACGGAAACCTGGTTATCCAGGATATGGAGAAGGCTGAGGTACTCGGCAACTTTTTTGCCTCAGTCTTCACTGTTGAGAGCTCAAGCCACAGTGCCCGAGTCACAGAAGGCAAAGGCAAGGACTGGAAGAGGGAAACCGCCCACTGTAGGAGATCAGGTTCAAGACCATCTAAGGGTCCTGAAGGTTCACAAGTTCATGGGGCATGATGAGATGCATCTGCAGGTCCTGAGGGAACTGGCAGCTGAAGTTGCTAAGCCACTCTCCATCATATTTGAGAAGTTGTGGCACTCTGGTGAAGTTCCAGCTGGCCGGAAAAGGGGAAACATAGCCCCCATTTTTAAAAAGGAAAAAAAGGGAGACCCGGGGAACAACAAACCAGTCAGTCTCACCTCTGTGCCTGGCAAGATGATGTAGCAGATCCTCCTGGAAACTATGCTAAGGCACATGGAAAATAAGAATGTTATTGGTGACAGCCAACATGGCTTCACTAAGGGCAAATCATGCCTGACAAATATGGTGGCCTTCTATGACGGCGTCACAGCATTGGTGGATAAGGGAAGGGCAACTGACATCATCTACCTGGACTTGTGCAAAGCCTTTGACACCATGCTGCATGACATCCTTGTCTCTAAAATGGAGAGACATGGATTTGACTGAAGGACCACTTGGTGGTTAAGGAATTGGCTGGATGGTCGCATTCAGAGTTCTGGTCAATGGCATGATGTCCAGATGGAAACTGGTGACATGAGGAAAAAGACCCGGGAGTGTTGGTTGATGAGAAGCTGAACATGCCCAGCAATGCACACTTGCAGCCCATAAAGCCAACCATATCTCGGTCTGCATCACAAGAAGCATGCCCAGCAGGTCAAGAGAGGTGATTCTCCCCCCTTTACTCCACTCTCATGAGACCCCACCTGGAGTACTGCATCCAGTTCTGAGGACACCAATATAAGAAAGACATGGACCTGTTGGAGCAAGTTCAGAGGAGGGCCACAAAGATGATCAGAGGGCTGGAGCACTTCCTTATGAGGACAAGCTGAGAGAGTTGGGGTTGTTCAGCCTGGAGGAGAGAAGGCTCCGGGGAGACCTTAGAGCAGCCTTCCAGTACTTCAAGGGAGCCTAGAGGAGAGATGAGGAGGGACTCTTTATCAGGGAGTGTAGTGATATGACAAGGAGCAGTGGTTTTAAGCTGAAAGGGTAGACTTATATTAGATACTAGGAAGAAATTTTTTACTGTGAGGGTCATGAGACACTGGAACAGGTTGCCCAGGGAAATTGTAGATGCCCCCTCCCTGGAAGTTTTCAAGGCCAGGCTGGATGAGGCTTTGAGCAACCTGGTCTAGTGGGAGGTGACCCTGCCCATGGCAGGGCAGCTGGAACTTGATGATCTTTAAGGTTCCTTCCAACCCAAACCATTCTATGATTCTGTGTTTTCAAGTAATCATTATTTTCCTCCTTAAGTATACTTATGTGCCTATGTACCTTGTTTTATTCCATTGGAATAATTTTATACCGTCTCATTTGTTCATAGGAATATTAGCTTGATATTCTAGAGGAAATATCTTTGTTCTTAAGAGGAGTTTGGCAAAACCCTTAATTGTATTTCTAGCTATCCTTGAACAGGTGGGTCACTTTCCTTCAAGAGTCAACAGGGAATGTCTCATCCATGTGTTTTTAATTGTTGTTAGGGATAGGATGCAAACTTATATTTGAGTTCCAAAGAAGATTTAGTCATGCAAAAAATGTGACTTTATCCCCCCATTATCTGTTGAAAATGACAGCTTTTGCAGTGCGATGTGAAAAACTCTCCCTTAATAAGAAAACATAATTCCAACTGGCAAGTTGCCATGATCGTGTGTTAATGTTCATGCATCTAGCATCGTATTTTGGTAATGCAGTGTGTAAATCTCATTCTATTAGGATGTTTCATGCATAATACAATAGCATCCTATTATTGATTTATCAGCTATGATATTAAATTCTCGTTGCAATCGCTGACATTGGTAAAAGAGGGTCAAATTGTTCATTTTTGTGGGTAGCTGGCTGCTTTCTCCAGTTGTGTAGAGTCTATTTGCATTGGCATCCTCTCACATTTGTCTTTCTCATTCTTCTTTCTCCACCTGGTCCTAGGTTTCTTTGTGACCCCATGCTTTTTGGTTATTTGAGTCTCAAACATAGCACCTACAGTGCTGGGAAATTCTTTACAGGACATGCTTCTTTCCTTTTCTGGGCTTGTAAAACCTACACAGGAACTCACAATCCTCGTGACACACAAAAACTCAAACCTGCTGGCTCCTAATTTGCTGGCATAGTGACCCTTAGTAGAACACTGTTCCAGGCTTATGTTGACTTTCACCAGGAAGGATGTCATTTTGTCATACTCATCCCTTCCCCAGGACTGTACCAGAATATACTCCTGTAAGACTCGGGATCACAGCAGGGAGCATTTACCTCTTGTTTAAGAACTGTAAAGGAAAACTTAACAATGAGTAGGCACAAGTTTACTGGAGGGGGGTTGCTTGAAATTCTTCTGGAAACACGTTTTGGTTACCATGATTCATAGTCTAAGAACTATTTCATGGATGGTGCATTGTACTAGTAAATATTGCTCTAGTCTTTTCCCAGTAACAGATCATGCTTTTTTTTTCAGCAGCCAACCATTTAGAATACAATAGCTGAAAGATTAGTCAAACCATGGGAGGGTAATAACAGTGTTACAGATATCTTTATTTCTTTTGCACAAAGCACCCTTACTACACAGTTATGCTATGAAAAAAAATCCAGTCCTTTGTTAATGACAGCTTTATTGAAGGCAGGCTTTCAGAATGAATACACTAGAAATCCTATTAAAGTGCCATCCGTTAAACCATTAAAGCACTCATTAAAACTGTTAGTACAGACTTGTTATTCATGAGTTATTGGTCTTTCACACTTCTGAAATGTGGCTGCCAATACCACTCTACTCTTCATCCCAGTGTGGCTATTAAGGCTGAGGAAATATAGATTAACTTTCTTTTGCCAAAACTGTGCTTGGTGGGAGGATAGTAAGGCCACAAAGTGGTTCAGATTGGTGAGAAAAACAGGAAAGATTAAAGTTCAGTCCGTTTGCTTGGTTTTGACATAATTTATGTTAACCATGTCTGCATGCAGGCCTAAATATTAATCACAGAATTCCACCATCTGTCCATGCATCAAACAAAGAAGTAAATGGGGAATATAGTATGCTGCAGTGATGAACATATCCTCATCTACTTCTACAAATAGATGAGAGAGTAAGCTTCTGTTTGATTTTTTTCCTGTTATGCAAAAGCAGCTATAGATCAGTTAGACATTAAGGAGTGAAAAGGGGAACAGTAATACCGAACAGTTGAAGCTAAGCTTTAAATGTAAGGTATTCTTAACAATTATAAATTCACATTAACAATAGGCATAATAATACAGCTGAAGCTCTTTCTCATAATGGGTAAGAATCTACTTAGACTGTAATTTTCTAAGTGCAATGGTATATGCAAAAATGAACCATAACCTTTATGTTTGCAAGTAGTTGTAGTGATGAATTGATAATTTATGGTTTTTTTAAAACTGTGTATATCCATTTTATTTTTGATAGAGTAAACCCCGAGTCTTGCAGTCCAAGCTAAAAACTAGCAGCATGTTAGTCAGCCTGTTTGTTATGTTATTTTCTCTTTTTCACGTCAAGTGTGAAGAGAAAGTATATGTGACATCTTATAACATGAAGTAATTTCCAGAATATCTGGGCACAGTAGGTAAAAACCTAGAAGATCAGGCAGAGTGTCTCCTTCAGTTATATATCTACAGCAATGCAGTGCACTGTTGCCTCATTCCGAGGCAGTGGGCTGCTCTTTAGCTAGCATGTTTGCATATATGCCACAGATAGTGTAGATGTGGTTTATTGCTGGTCAAATAATTGAATGTATTTAAAAATTTATTTAGAGTATAATGCATTAATATATTAAGAGCGCCATCTGTTCATTTTGAAAGTACTGTGTTTGTGTTCTAAATTTTTACTAGAATTCTGAGCTAAACCAATACTTACTACTTTATTTTTTAATACTTTTTTTAATACTTTCTTAATACTTGGCTACCAAAAACTTGACCTGCAAACATCCTGCACAGGTTGTCTTATTCACCTCATTCTCTCAAAAAGGAAAAGAGGGGAGATTCTTGCTGAGAGAAGTCATTATCTTTTCAAGTCATATGATGTAGATGAATTGCTAGTCAGCTGCTAAAGAGGTATATTGCATATCTTAAGTATACTGTATGCGTATGTGACTCTTCTCTTCCCAGTGCTGATGGAAATGTCAAAATTATTTCTCTTCACTCTGTAGTCAGAAAAAGTATTGCTTTTTTGTTTGGAGGAGGACCAAGCTGTAATATTGGAAGGATCAGGTTGTTATGTTTATACTTAAGTACAGCACAGAAGTTATGTCTACTTTTGCAAGTGGCAGATACCAATTACGTGATGGTTTGTTTTTCCTGTACATGAAAACAAAACACAATAAGTTTGAAAAACCACCATCAACAGTTTTGTAAATTTCTTATTAACTAGTCGATTAAGATACTGGCTTAGTTATGGTAAGATATTAATATGATTAACATATTAAGATATGTTAAGCATAATCCCACGAATTTTACTTTTAAAAAAAATAATTTTGGGGACAAAAATTGTGTGTAAATTACACCAGATTCATTCAGAGCATTAAGAACACCTTTTGAACTGTTAGTAACACACATAGCAATACAACTCAAGTGAGTGATATCCAAAACACAAGTAAAATTTTCATGACCTTCATCACAATCCCAAGCAGTTAATTTCTTCCTCATTCCTAAAAAGTCCCATTTCAGTTCCTCTTGAGGTAGGAGCTGCCACGCATTCTGCCTCAGCTGCTATAGGTAAAGGAGTGTGCAAAGGGTGAGCCAGAACCTGAACCATCACACTCCTCTGCTCAGCAGATCTCAGCTAGGTTATGCAGGGCAGCTCAGCCAGGTGCAGCTCCAGAGGACTGTAGTGAAAGTTACCAAAATTCAGGAAAATTAGCTGGTAACTGTTATAAGAGTAAATTGAGTCTAGGGTATTAGTAGATAGGTTAAGGTACTGGGGCTTGATTTCCTAAACAGAAATGATGAGGCATTCTAAGACCTCTCTATCGGGCAGCCAGGCAAAATGAATTTTTCTTAGAATAATCTCGAAAAGGAAGCAAAGCCATTTCTCTGAATGTTACATAAATAAGTTGTATAAAATATGAAAGATGCAGAAGAACAAAGCAGTTTTCTGATTAGTCAAATAGTAATTATTAATAGTAATTATTAATCTAAGTTATAAATCCTAATAGATCACACTAATTGATTTCACAGATCTTCATTATCTGATAATACTTACTGTAGTAGATTACAGGTCATATTTCTTTCCAATTAACATAAAAAGGACTTACAGTGGTTGTAACCCTGGGAGGAATCCATATAAGTGATGGCTTGATGCCGTAGTGGCAGTATGGAGCTTCCAACTTGTGTGCTTTGTTGCTGGTCTACTCATGGAAAGTGAGCATAGTGTTAGTGGACCGCTCATCTAGGCTTGTCTTATTAGTTTTTTATAATTTACAGCAACCGGGCACAGGCATCTGCTGATTGTTACCAGGATTAAGCAAAGGGCATGAGCTGCAAACCATAGTTGCATATACGTGTTGATGAAACAATTTTTAAGTTCTCTGATTTTACAGAAAGGGAAAGTAAAACAATATGCGATTGTGACTTCTCAGCATGAGATGACCATGCCAGGCGTAAGCAGGTACCATCTGTTGTTACCCAGCTGTATGTATACCTCAACTATAGAGGTAAAAGCACGTAATAGAGCCTGGACACTTCCTACTGGTGAAGAATGAAGGAGTGTGGGACAAGCTTCAGTAACTCCATCCTAGAACATGAAGGAAGCAGGAGATAAATGGTGATTCTAGGACCACATAGTTGCATGTACAAATAAGAGATCCTTAAAGTTTCAAATATGCCTGAATTGCTTTCTGATTTATAACTCAAGGAAATACAAAATCAAGTCTCTTTATGCTGTGCCTGGATGATATGCAGTTGATGCCCTGAGCAATGCTAGTATCATGTGTTGGCCTGGCATCAAAATGAAAAAACAGAAACAACATTATTTTTCTTCTGGAAAACTTCTTCAGGAACATTTGGAGTTTATTTAGTAAACAGGACACTGAATTGTTTGAACATGTGTGCTTATGAATAAAGACAAAAATATTTATTCCCCTTCATCCCAGTGTTTTTGAGATTTCTGACATTTTTTTCATTCTCTGTTATGCTAGAACCCCCTCACTTGCCAAGTTTTTCACTGTGAGGGTGGTGAGGCACAGGAACAGGTTGCCCAGGGAAGCTGTGGATGCCCCATCCCTGGAGGTGTTCAAGGCCAGGCTGGATGAGGCTTTGAGCAACCTGGTCTAGTGGAGGGTGTCCCTGCCCATGGCAGAGGGGTTGGAACTTGATGATCTTTAAGGTCCTTTCCAACCCAAAACATGCTATGATTCTATGAAAAGATAAAAAGATGGATAGCATACCCTTGCCTTTCTGAAGAGAAAGCCTTGAATTTGAAAAGCTTCTGTTTTAAATTCCTGATGGATATTTCAGATGCATAAATACAAAAATGCTTAATATAATATAGCATAGTATAGTGTAGTATAGTGTAGTATAGTATAGTCTAGTATAATACAATATGTTACAATGTGTCCTGAAGTCATAACTGTATTTCAAAGCAAAATATTTCCAGTGTAAACTATGGGAGGATATGGTTTGTAATCATTACAAATACAACAAGTACTTTGTTCTGAGCTAAAAGTTTCCTTTTCCTTTCTTCTCTTTCTCTTTTGAAGTCTATTGATCCTGGTCAGCAGTTCACATGGGAACATTCTAACCTAGAAGTAAACAAACCAAAGAATAGATATGCAAATGTAATTGCATATGACCATTCTCGGGTTCTACTCTCAGCAATAGAAGGTAAGGAGAACTTTAAACCTGAATCCTAAAATCCAGTATAATTTTACCTCCTGATATCTTTGCATAGTAATATAAAGAAGTGTTAAATAAAGTACTTCCAGTAAATTCCTGTAAAGACAATCCTTTTCTGCTGTTCATTCTCAGTAGTTTATTATGAAAATGCACTAAAATCGACACAGGGTCATATATAGCACGTATATGTATCAGGTCCCTGTGTGCATGCCAATGTGTTATCTAAAGTAAATTATCATTGCTGTTTACTTATACTAATTATACAAAGCAAATATAGCAGTAAGCATGCATTAATTGAGGTTTTTGTTGATCAATGGCATTATCAACATAGCTGATTATTGGATTTCAGTTTCCAAATCTTTAATGTGGGGGGAAAAAAAAAAAAAATCAGTTCAACTTTATGTTCTCAGGGAGAATTTTGAGACCTCTGTTCAAACTTCCCTTTTTTTCTTTTGGAACCTCAGTATTTCACTGCCAAAAGATTGACAGAGGGGTATAATGAGACCTCTTCATTGTATCTTTCTTTGTCAAAAAGCTTTTAAAAAACTTGCACATTTTAGAATTTTAACTTAAGCAAACTGTCCAAGGTGATCAGCCCTGGGTATTGTGTCACTTTTACCAAGTGCTAAAGCAAAGGGAAGCACTGGTTTTCATTCAGAGGATTTCTTTTCTTGCCAGTTCTGCCTTACCATTAACCTGATTTCTGGCATGAAGACAGATTTTCATTTTATTGTATATTGCTGACAGCCAGGTATAAATGATGACCAGAGTATAACTGAAATATTTAAGTGAAACAATTTAAATGAAAATAAAATTTCCCTTTAGTAACTCCGACAGGGCTTGCATATGATACCTAAGATGTAGGGAACTATATTCAAGGTCATAATTATTTCAGTCCTAACATACCAGAAGTTAAACTGCAAGGTATTTTAATTTACAGTTATAAACAGCTTCCTTGGCTCCTCCAGACCTGAAGACACTGGATACAGGAGAGACAATATTTCTAGGGATAACCATTTTAATATTGGCTGCTTGGTGAAGAAAAAGGCAATACCACTGACTGCAGTTTAGATCTTCTGTTATTTACTGCAGCTGCATAATGTGGGCTTTGGTAACACAGATAAGAGCTTCCTAAATGTAATAGAAAATTTAAATGATTGCCTTGAAGAATTTGCGTATGATTGTCTGCTTGCGTTTGTTCCACCTCTGAGGCTCATATAGCAGTTCTGACAAGATTTTTTGTAACTTCACTTACAATTTTCACGTTGCCTTGTAGAATATAGCTGTATAGAAACCTGCTGCTACCTAGTAGAACTACCTTTCTTAACACTCAAGAGAGGATATTTTAATTAGCATTATATGTGATGTAATTCAAGAAGAATATTCCTTCCTGTGTCACTGGTCCAGACAGGATGGCCTTGATGCCTCCGGGGATGGGGCATCCACAACTTCTCTGGGAAACCTGTTCCAGTGCCCCTCACCACCCTCTGACTGAAAAACTTCCCCCTAAAATCCAACCTAAATCCCCCCCTTTCTTAGTTTAAAACCATTCCCCCTTGCCCTGTCACTATCAACCCTTGTAAACAGTCGCTCCCCCTCCTGTTTATAGGCTCCCTTCAAGTACTGGAAAGCCACGATGAGGTCTCCCTGGAGCCTTCTCTTCTCCAAGCTAAACAAGCCCAGTTCCCTCAACTTTTCTTCACAGGAGAGGTGCTCCAGCCCTCTGATCATCTTAGTGGTCCTCCTCTGCACCCGCTCCAAGAGCTCCACGTCCTTCCTGTGCTGGGAGCCCCAGGCCTGGACACAGTATTCCAGATGGGGTCTCACAAGAGCAGAATAGAGGGGGAAGATCACCTCCCTCTCCCTGCTGGCCACCTCTTTTTTAATGCAGCCCAGGACATAGTTAGCCTTCCAGGCTGCAAGTGCACACTGCTGGCTCATGTCCAGCTTCTCGTCCACCAGGACCCCCAAGTCCTTCTCTGCAGGGCTGCTCTCCAAGAGTTCTTGTCTCAGTCTACATGAGTACCTGGGATTGCCCTGGCCCAAGTGCAACACCTTGCACTTGGCCTTGTTGAACCTCATTAGGCTCTAATGGGCCCACTTCTCCAGCCTGTCCAGGTCCCTCTAGATGGAATCCCTTCCCTCTGTTGTATCGACTGCACCACTCAGCTTGGTGTCATCTGCAAACCTGCTGAGGGTGCACTCGATTCGGTCGTAGATGTTGATAAAGATGTTGAAGAGCACCAGTCCCAAGACAGACCCTTGAGGGACACCACTTGTGACCGGTCTCCACCCAGCAGTAGAGCCGTTGACCACAACTCTTTGTCTGTGACCAGCCAACCAATTCTTTATCCATTGAACAGTCCATCGTTCAAATCCATATCCAATTTAGAGAGAAGGACGTGGTGAGGGACAATGTCAAAGGCTTTGCACAAGTCCCTTTGCACAAGTCCCCTTGCGCAAGTCCCCATTGCCCTTCCTTTGTCTACAGAAGCCATCGCTCCATCATAGAAGGCCACCAAATTTGTCAGGCAAGATCTGCCCTTGGTGAAGCCATGTAGGCTGTCTCGGATCACCTCTTGGTCTCGTGCATGCCTTAACATGGCTTCGAGGAGGATCTGCTCCACGATCCTCCCAGGCACAGAGGTGAGCCTCACCAGCCTGTAGTTCCCCGTGCCTTCTTTTCTTCCTTTCTTAAAAACAGGAGCAATGTTTCCTTTTTTTCCAGTCACCACGGACTTTACCCAACAGCCATGGATACTAGACAACTTTTAAAACAAAACCAAACAAATCCAAGCTTCCTTTCTTTTTCTTAACAGAGCTCCTCCTGTTTCCAGCCTGTTTTTCTGCTACTCATCTTCCAAGTTTTTTTTAATTTTTTTTTTTCAGATTTTTCTTGACTTTTTCTTTTCCTTTCAAATATTTGTCTTCTGTCCTCTACACAATCCCTTTCTTGGTCCTGCTTAGTTCTGCATCTTCTGCCCACCCCATTTTGACATCACCTTCTTTCCATAATTCTCTATAATTCAATATTTCACTTGGAGACTACCTATTTTTCATCCTTTGCCTCTTCACCAGAGTGTCCTAGTTGTCAATCCACAATCCAACTATCAATAGGCTTTCTTTTTTTGTCATTCCTTTTTCTTTCTTACCTTACATTGTTAGGATGATACACAGTGAATTTTCCTCAGTGTCTGTAAAAAGCTTTCATTTTACCAATATCCATTACTGGAGTATCTTCTTTGGTCTTGCACTGCTTAATTTTTCAGTGAGATCTTGCAGTACACATTGGTGCTCAGATCATTTGAGTTTGATAACTCCTTAGATTTTATGTTAAAAAATTTCCACATAAACAGTTGTTACTGGCACCTAGTAGCTGCCTTAGTTCATTTTTACTCTGACGTAGTTCAAAACATCAGTCATTGATTTAAACCCGTAGTACAACTTCATCAGTATTTTGAGTTCATCATTGCATTTTTACTTGTTTACGAACATGATGAAATCTAATACTATTACTTCACACTCTTTTTATGATTAACAGCACATCTCTTAGGGAAGCAGCACAGAAACAAAGGTTTATGGTTAAATTGGGTTTAAATGGGAAGTCTGTTTAGTACTTAGCCTTTGTAAACACTTGAAATAATTTAGTTATTTGATTTCAATTTGTGAATAAAATGTGAAGTCTAATTAAAGATATTTAAGATTATAACTGTCTTCAGGAAATCAAATGAATAATTCCGAGGTCTATGTTATTAGCCTTGTGGATCTGAGTCTTATGTTGCAGCAAGCTTTACTGTCATCTCAGTTCGTGAGTACAGTCTCAGCATAAATCAGGAGCTATAGAGTTCATTTTTTTTAATCTTTTCCACTTTAATTGTGCCATTGGCTAATTTTGTTTCATTGCTTATTCACACTTTGTAAAATCTAGACTGCTTTGTTCTCTTGAGATATTTGAAAATGAAATGTCTTTCATGCTTAACTATTCATCCGATTCTTCCTCCATTGCGCTTGATTCCTGTCTGGCAGAATAAGGAGATTGCAGACTCTGGTCATTCATCACCATAGTTGAAAAGGCTACTAGAAAATAGTCATAGTAGAATTACAATCTGTAAGCTTAGTCTTTGGCTGACTTTTTGTTCAGAAACTGTCTCTACGTTCATGAAACTTGTAAAAGTCAGGTTATACTGCGTGGATTACCCTAAATTTACACTTCACGTATGGCATCCTAAATCTGCAGTAAACCCTACAGATGCCAGTAGACTTAGTTAAGGTTAATGTTAATATTAATATTACTGAAGGCAGAGTTTGTTTGCTTTGTCCCCAGCTTGACCCATGATTTTACAGAACTGACCTCTCTTAACTATTAAACCCAAATTTAAGTAATGATGACAATTGCTGCTGTGCTTGTAGGGTATGTTGCCTTCAAGCTATGGCAGCTAACAAAGGTTTGCAGGATTTCATTGTACTGCAGTCAAACTAGTTGTCATTTGATTGTTTTTGCACTATTGGACTTGACAGAGAATTGTTCTGCTTTGTCAGCTCAGAATGAGGTTATGGCCAGAAAAGTCATTGCAGAAAGTGACATTTTAATATTTAGATTTGTTTGCCTTTGATAATTGTTTCTGCTTGGTCAGTGTAGGTATTTACAGATGTTCAGGTTTTGTATATGTTATTTTTAAACTGCACACACTTCATTTAGGCCATGATAAGACACCTTCCCTAGAGATCTGTAAGTTTATGCATTGTGGGGACATAGCTGATGAAGCAAAAAATGGTGTGGCAAAGTGTGAGACAGAAAATGAGAGTGGGAAAATGGTAATACAGAATACAAAAGGATTTTAGAACAGGACATGGAACTGAGGTCGTGCATGAAAACAGTGATGAAAAGAGACTCAGTGTGAGAAATGGGTATGATACTTGCAGGGACGGTGAGAATGGATGGAGAGTAAAGAAAGCACATAATGGATACAGTGAGTGAGAGAGACAATGGAGCTGAGGATTGTGCATCCCATTGTTACCTTGATTTCAGTAGAGATATAACCCTGTGGAGTACTGTATCCTGCTAGAGATAAACCCTTGATGAAAATCAGTGCAAAGTGTTGGAGCAGCACCTAGTTTTTCCTGAAACTGCATTTCTTAAGTCAATAACAGTTACTCAGGCCCTGTGGTAAGTGGACTTACCTGGTCATGTCACAGCCACATACTTTTCATGCACCATGAGACTGAGTTGCTTTGTAAGATGATCTTTCTATTTAAAGAAAATACAGGATTTTTTGTGTCCTCTTGATAAAAGGCAAGTGGGAAAAATAGAGTGGACATTTCCATTTTAACCTAACTAGGAAGAACTGCTGTTTGCAAATGCCAGTAATTGTTAATCTTCATTCTTTCTTACTTGCATCTGTGATCAAGTGAGGTATAAACTGGAAGCTTTTTTCATTCTAGTTTAAAGTATTAGAGTTAGTTTAATTTAGAAGTTATTTATTTTAATATGATTTATCAGTAAAGTTAATGCAAGTCAGTAAGTAGAAAGACTATTTACAATTTTGGACATTCTGGATTTTTTTACATCAGGTACTAAGACTGGCTGCTAAGATTTGTAAGATATCATTCTTTAGTGCACAGTTTGCCATACTTCTCATGCTTAATTTTCACGCTGTTTGTGCAGTATCAGCTCCAGAGGACAGCTTTCCCAGAAGATCATTTAACCACTTTAAAAAGTGCTGGTTTTCTTTTTCATTTTTTTTCCTCAGGCTTTTATTTATAACATATGCTTCAAAGTATGATACTAGGCATCATAATATAATTCTAATTTATGCAGAAAACATTTCTTACCAGCTTTCTCAGTTCGTTTGGTAATGATACCCAGTTGGTGTAGATTTCTCCTGTTGGCTTCATTTTTCTTCTTCATCTGTTTTGTGCAAAAATGTTTTATTATCTCGATAAAGGAAGAAAATATGGCATTGTGCCTAGCAGTTCTATTTTCTAAGTCATTAATTCCAATATCCACAATAAGAAGTGTCATGTAAAAAAGTTTCAGGTCTACAAGAGTGAGGCTTTTGAACTCCAATTTCTGCCTTTTATGCTTTTCAGATAGAGACTGTGCAGATTTTAAAGGTTTTTTATTTTGTTTTGTTTCTTCCAGAAGAGACTTTCAGTCAGTTCTAATCATAGTCAGACAGTCTTCCTGTGTCCACCCATGCATCTTTCCTGAGGAGTGCTATTTGCTGCCTCTCTTGTGTCCCCGAAGTTACAAACCCTTCCCTTCCCTGAAATTTTTGTCAGATTTTTCCTTTAATTGTGCAGAAAGTCAAATCAAATTAAAATTTGTGTCTAAATATAATTTGAACATATAAAATAATAAAATCTGTTGCACTTTCTTGGGCATCAAAGCAAAATTTTATGCCAGACTAAAACTGCAGAAACCCATAATCATAATAATTTCAATATTATATTGGGTCTTAATTAGTGTCACAGTTAATCAGTGGGTTTGTGCATCACTGAGTAGTGGAAAGAAACACTGAGCCTACCCACAATGAGTGGAGAAACTCCTCAAATTATAGCTAAAACCAACCAAACAAAAAGTGTTAAAGAGGAACCTCTACTTTCCATTCAAATTCAAGTTATTTTGGAAGACATTTTCAGATGTATGGCACTCATTGTCAGGAAAGATAGGAGTGTGCAACCCCAATAATCCCTGGTTTGGCATCACCAGCAGGAGATATAATGTATCAGAATAGATTTAGAAGTTCAGTTTCTGACACAAAGTTTGAGAAACATTTCTTTAAACATATTCAATAATTTATTGTGTTTCATAGCCAAAGAAATTCAACTCTTTTGCTTTGTGGAGTGAAAATAGTCACAACTTTAGAATAAGCCAGGGAGCTTGTATCACCTTGACTCTCTTTTGAAACAGATTGTGGAACCTGCACCATATCCTGGGATTGTAGACTTGGACATGGCAGATTGGCTGTGTGAACATAAATCATTCATTTCTGCTCAATGAAGTAACTTCTGTTAATTATTTTAACAAACCTTTTTTTATCATTTTATTATGAGGCACAGTTCTGTATTTCAGCTAACTCTTCTGAGGAGCACTTCCATGTTCAACACTGCAGTAATGGAGGAAACACTGCTTTACCATCCCACTAACACGAGTATCTTTTCTTCATCAAGTCATCAATTAAAAAAACCAGCAGTGACATCAAAACTGGTGCCTGCCTTGCTTTGTCTTCCTACATGCATGTAGTCTGAGTTAAAAGCTGGACAGTGGACTTCTGAATCGAACAAGGACAGGACTGAGACCTGTGTTTCCATATTTAGCCCTTTCTGTGAGCTTGACTGCCTTATTCGTCCAAGCTAGTAATATGATCTTCACTACAGCCAATACCCCTCAATACCGCATTCAGCCTTGGCAGGCAGCATGTTATGGTCCAGATCTCAGTACAAGCATGGCACTGCATACCCTCAGTTAAACAGATTCTAGTTGGGAGATGGCTTGCTTCCATGAGGCTCAAAGCATGGACATGGGTCTGCTAGACACACCCAAAGTCCCTCTGTAAGTCTTGTCCAAAATACCTGAGCCTCAAGCAATTGACAGTGTAGGTCCAATGTGCCCACAGGTCTTGGATTCCATCTACTCTTCATGCATTTGATTTTTATTTAGACTTGCAGAGGTCTTTATTTCATGCACACACCACATAGCAGGTTCCACGGTTTCTTAAACCTGGTTTACATAATGTGTTTTGTTAAAATAAAGCTCATAGGTAGCTTCCCCTTTAACAGGAAAAATGAATGTAGCAGTAATATTAATAGTCTGACAACATTAACCCTTTTTCTGTATTTAAAAGAAATGCAGTGAGGTCAACAAGAGTGTTAAGTGGCACCTGCTTAGGGCATCTGATGGAGAGCCTTCCCTGTCTGGCCTAGGCATAGTGTGCCATACTGGTAGGTGACTGCAGGCAGTGTCAGACCAGCTTTTAAATGCTGCTCTTTCCACTTCAGGGTCTCTCCATCTGTTACAGATTTTCAGGCTTCTTTTATACTTCCTTATTGGACTAAGTTCTTTGTTTCAGAAGAAAGGTTATTCCCAGAAAGGCCATCATACCCCTCAGCTCCACAAATAGCATACCCTCGTTTGCAAGTGCCCATGTACTGCCTGACGTGCAGCAAGCTAAGATTCACTGATCCAGCCTCGTCCCGGGATTTTTTAGCCCTTGTACAACAGGACAGCACAGAAATGCTTCCCCATGTTTTCACTCTTCTCTCTTTGCAGGCATACCAGGCAGTGACTACATCAATGCGAACTACATAGATGGATACAGAAAGCAGAATGCTTATATAGCAACGCAAGGGGCATTGCCAGAAACCTTTGGTGACTTCTGGAGAATGATGTGGGAGCAACGCGGTGCAACTGTCGTCATGATGACAAAACTGGAGGAGAGGTCCAGGGTAAGGAAAGCATATGCAGTGTTAATGATGTTGTACCTGAGTAATCACTTAGGTAAGATTTTTGTTTCTTTCATGTATGTTTGTCTGCCTCCTATATATGAACAAGCACTGTCTTGGTTTGGTTTTTGGGTTTGTTTTTTTTTAGGCTGCCAACAGTTAAATGTCTATACTAAGAAAATCACTTGTATAGGAAACGGTAGTTACACTGTGAAATTATCAAATTACCAAGTCACACCACTTCTTTTGTAGGTTTTTTGTACTCTGAAAAACTTGAAATCTCTTGATCCACAGTGATTTTCTTTTTTTTTTTTTTTTTTTTTTTTTTTTGCTATTTCAGCCATACAGGAGATATTAGGAGTTGATTGGAAATGTCACTTCCTCTATAGTATCAAGAATATGATTGTATTATCCTGTTATAAGGAAGTTAATGTATGTCAACAGCATTCCATTTTCAGTTTTATGTGGTATAGATTAAACATTACTTAAGATCAGTGAGGATTTGGATTTGCTTAAGAAACATAAGAATGTTTTTTTTAGCACATGCTGGGTGCTAGGAAAACTCTACAACAGCATATGCAGTAATAGAATACAAAACTATCTGCAATATTTCAAATTCAATTTTACAGGGCAAAGTACAATTAGGAAAGCAAAGGACTAAAACATAAAGCTACCGTTCTGATAATAGAAGTGTTATGGTAAAAGATGTGCTATATTTGAAGGGAAACCAAAGGTAGTAATACTTTTTTGTTATCTAATAAGGAAGGTGATGGAAAGATTAGTAACAGACCACTGTGTGTTGCATGCAGATTTACTAGCAGGTCCATCTTTGACAGCATTCTTCAATTCTAATGGTAGATGTTATCTGGGGAGGGGAGTGAAAGGAAAAAAAAGAAGAGAAAGATGGTGAGAAAAAGAAAAGTCAAGAACCCTTCTCAGTGGCCAATCAGAAAGAGAAGAGAGTGTCCAGCCCTCAGCACCTTCTCCAGTAGTGAAGGTGGTTGCCCCATCATACTTTTCCCACAATAACTCTGTATTTTATGTCAGAACATACTCAGACTCCTCGTGAGTTGTTCCTGCTTATGATGCTGTTATTGTTACTGGGAGCACACGTTGACTGGGAAAGGTGCTACGCAGCTGATGCATTGCCAAGCTTTCTGCAAAAACATTAACGAGTCTGTAGTATAAAGCAGAAGCTACAACCAAATGAATAAATCAGGAAAGGGGAGAAAGAAATGGTGATTCTAACATCAGTGGCGATCACTTCCCTTAGGAGCCTGCCATAACATCCGTATCAAGGTTTGCAAGTGTAGGTCCAGGAGATGAATAATAACAAACAACTGTGTCACAGGAAAGATAGCACCACAGGCATAAAAATACTGCCACGGGCATTCTGGGGTATGCTGTCCTGAGAGCTTGTCGGAAGGGGTAGGGAGCTGCAAGTGGGAGGCAGGCTGCAGGACTGAAGGTGGAATGCCCTTAGCAATATGAAAAACTGAGGTACCTAAGGCACTGTGCAACATGTTAAAAAAGCACCATAAATACAGAGAATCAAGAACAATTCAGAAAGAAAGAGACTAGGGAGGAGGAGAAGAGATTTATCATCCACAAAAGCTTTTAAATCAATAAAAAAGAATCTTATGGAGGTAACTGGATAGTAGGTGATATTTCAGTAACTCATGGATGAGCACCATTTCAAAATGAAAATGATTTTGCATGTGTAAGCTTGGGAGAGGGAGGAATGCACCGTAAAGCCTAATGCTGCACTGTGTTGGCATTGATGTTTTTTTCGCATGCTTGGATACATACAATTGCAATGATTACCTAACTTCTTGGACCTCTTGGCAACAGTCATTCCTTTCTGGAGGTGTATCAAAGTACATATATTTATATTTATTCTTTTACCATTTCATAAGTTTCTAAAAATAGGTTAGGTTTTTTGCAGTTCAAGCAATGTATAGCATTCTCACTATAGAATCACTTTCTGCATGTAAATTCAACCTACATTAACAACACTGTCTCTACATACCTGATGGCAATTACTGCATAGCAGAGAGTAATTTTATCAGGAATTTTCATTTTATCTTGAGACTACAGGCCTTGTCTAGTCTAGGCACTGACAGTTTGGAATTTAGCAAATGAAACTTTGCCCATTTCTTCACTGATTGCTTCTTATATAATAAAGTTGCTGACAAATAGCATCAGTGCTAAGAAAAAATACAATCCTAATAAGCAGCCCATTGCAGAAGGGGTACTTAAACACTTGGGAGTTAATCTTAATAGTGCAGGCCAGAGCCACTGTCTAGACGGTGGTTTGATGTAACTAAATAAAATTCTACTCATTCTCTCCAATAATTGCTTAGCAGAGTTTTAAGCTAACTCTAGCCTTTGCTAAAAAAAAAAACACTGGTCAGAATAGTAATTACCTCCACAAGTGATTAGCATTCAGCAGCAATACATTCCCTGAGTGTAATAAGAGACCGACAATCTAGTCAATAGATTGTCTGTGCATTCAGTGCTTATGTTTGTATATTTTTTTTTCTGTGAATAGCTTAATACATTCTATGTTCACGGGTCAAGTGAGTTTGATGCACTCAATGCAGAGCATTAGAGACCAGCTAACCAGTACGTAGTTCAGCTCCAACCTTAGAGTCTGTGAATATGGCATACCGGTTACCTCTTCTCCTAGTACAGTAGCTACATGAAATTAATGAAATTGATGGTGAGGCAGCAGTGTGAGTCCCTGTGTGGGAAAAAAATATGTTGACAACATTTCATTGTTATTTTTTGTCATGCTATCATTTTTATATAAAACATCCTTATTGCAGCAGAGCAAGAGAAATTTCAAACATTAAATACAAACACTGTTACATACCATTAGAGATTAAGATCTTCACTAATTCTTTTTCTCTTTTTCCTTTGATTCCATTTGATTGCTTTTGTGTCTTGGCAGCCTGATCGTTATTTCTGCTGCAAGGCAAGATAATTTCTCTCTGGGACTTCATCTGCTTTCCATCTCCATGTCGTAATTTCTGTTTTGCTTGTGTTTTTTTAATTATGTAATCCTGCAGCTTGACATCGCCTTTTTAACCTGGACTGCATAAATAAAGATGGGGATTTTAATTGCGTCTGCAGAAACAAAGTTGATTCATTAGCATGTGTTAGATGTCTGAGTAATATCAGGTTTGAGAATGTACGTATTTTACAGCTGAGTACATTAAATGATGTTACAGTGAATTCATTATTCATTTGTTTGCCGAAAAGGAAACTGGAGGAAAAGAGGAGCTCTTTCTCTTATAACCTTTCACACTTTATTGGTTTCATATGAAATGTCATCACCTGATTCTCACTTGACCTAAACCAAACTAGAGAAAGAAAGTCAGTCCCATCATTCAGCTACCATGCACGTAATTTATATGAGAAAGGGTTAAACACACTGTCAGTGCATGGGACAGCATTGTTAGTATGTTTGTCACATACATAAGTTTAATCTTAAAGAAATAAAAGAACAATACTGAAGGTTGCAAGTTAGAGATTTAAAAAAACAGTTGTGTGTTACACTAAGGAAATCTGTAAAGCACGTAAAGCATTAATGTGTGATACCTCTCTTCCCGTCTTCCCCTCCACCCTGAGCAGTGCAGATTTTCCTTTTTTTTTTAAGATCCTCAGAATTAATTGAATGTTCTGAGAACTTGTGTGCTGGAGTGAATGATATGAATGATCAGATGAAGATAGAGAAGCTCACTATACAGCAACAGATAATATTGCCCCAAACATCTAGTCCTGCCTCCTGTTTCAGAGTAGGATACTATTGTAGATCATCCAGTTGAAAGAGAATTCAATCCTTTCCTTCTTTGCTATGTAATTCCTTATTTCAAATACACTTACTATGCTGTTTTGAAACTGGTAGAAAATAATTAGCTCCCTCCTTAACCTTATTGGCAATATTTTCTATGTTGGGATCATAGTGCCTACGATGAGAATCTTCTGTCACAAAACACCAGTCAGGTCAGAGCTAAGACACAATATAACGACACTAGCGATTGTTTAAATATGAGCCAGATTCTGAACTTCTATACTGATGAGGAAGACTTTAGTTTTCATACTGATACTATCAGCTTCGTTCAAATTTGCTAATTACTAAGTGAGTACATAAAGAAACTACATTTGTAACATTCTGTTAGCCTGATCCAGACACTCATTTGACTGTCAGGAAGTGGATATCATCATCAATATTATAAACCAAGAATATATAAAAATATAAGCATAGAATAATCATTGTTGTTTGTCAAAGTTTGACATCTTCAATCCTGAGTTTTCACTGGGAAGAGGGAGGTAGAAGCAATCCCAGTAGAAAAGTCATGTATCCTGTCTCAAATTTTGTTCCCCAGTATTGAAGTATGTGGGACTTATTTGCATAGGTCCTGTATCAGTTCCCTAAAAAAATACAAAGGTAGCTAAAAGTTCATGGACTTAACTTCTCTCAACTGGTCACTGATACTTGAGACAGTCAGGAGAGATGGCACTGTCCCAAGAAAAGCCAGGCAGACTTTTCCTGAGGTTGCTGTAACACCAGATAGGTACTTCTGTTCCAAGTGTTATGCAACAGGTCTGAATCTCCCCAAATCAAAACATTCCATCTGAGTCTTTCAACTCATTTTTTATAGATTATTTATAGACTATCCCACGTCAGAAAAGTGGAAATTGGGTGACAGTAGAAATATCAAGTAGATGAAGATGTGTTTCTTGAAGGTGGAAATTGGGGTAAAATAATTTTGGGGGTTTTGTTTTGCTTGGTGGGCTTGGGGTTTTTTTTGAATGAGTGGGACATACTGGATTAAATCAGGGAAGCTCTTTTCAGATTTGGGTAATATAAAAACCAAAAACATTTGAATAAGCACAGTTGAAAGTTTAATTATACCTTGGGACTCTTTAGTTTAAGAATAGTTTTGTACCAAACTTCTGGCCACCAAAGATTTCTAAATCTTGCTATGGTCACAGAAAACATAAAGGCGGGTCTGGGAAGAACCCTTAATTCTTCTACTCCAAATGCAGAAATTGCTAATATTTTTAGTTAATCATCCTTTTGTTGATGGCAGTGTAGGCACTGATTTCTACCATAGCTTACCTCATGCCTAGGACAAAGCAGTAGTACATGCACAACAGTAATGAGTAATAAGTAAGAACATTGTTTTCTAATCTGAATGAAATGCATGAGGATCTTTCAGAAAAATACAGGCTGTGCAGCAGAGTTATATGTGATTGTGATTAAGGTAGTTTCCCATTTGTTGTACAGCAACAAATTTGCTTCAGCAGCAAATTTCAGATCTTTCCTCCTAAGTATGTTTTGACAGGTAATATTGGAGCTATTACCTGTCAAAATACCGGATCAAAAATAAGTGACGATAAGACATCTTCACTAATATGAGTAGAAAAGTCATCAATATGTGCACTTAGCAATTCATTACAGATTATACCAATATGCTTACAAGTGCACTGGCATTCTACTGTATTTAGCAAAATGTAATTGATTTGTGCATAAAAGCTGCACTGATGTTTTGTATTGAGCAGCACAGTTATGTAATTTTAAAAAAATGTGACATATGTATTTGAACATAGGAAAATATAAATAAAAATTTTAACTGCATTTTGCAGCAACAAGAAAAATATGCATTTCTTTATCTGGTAAGAGGTAAATTCACATCTCCTCCAGCAGACATACTAGCAGATAGGACATGTTGCAGATGGCATGCTTTCATAGTGAATTGTATTGTTTTACTAAAGAAGAATGACATGTGCAGTTTTGTTATTGTTTATTCCGTAATTTTAATGGCAAACCAATAACTTCTGTATCAATAATGTACTATAAGAATTTTATTTCACTTCTTTAGTGCTCTCAGCATGCTAAGATACGAGTCAGAAGATGAATGAATGAGAGAGCTGGCAAAAAATAAAAAAATCCAAAGTCAGGTAGTCCATGTGTTCATCAGATTTAAAAAAATAAAAATGTGTAGGTTTGTACTGCTGTGGTTTTTCTTTTTTCACTGTAGCAGAATGCAGTGACCACAGTCCAATAATTCCTACACCATCATACGCACTGGAGTCACCAGTTACCAAGTCAGAATTGTAAAACTCAACCATATGGCCGTTCGTTATGGAAGGATTCTCAGAGGCGTGAGGGCAGGGACGTGCTTAACTCTCACTGAAATGCAGTCAGTCATCATAGATGCTTAATTCATGTAAGAATCTAATCCTAGGTGTATTCTAACATAGACTGCACTCACCGATAAAGCTTAAAGTTTCTTGTTCTAGGCACATTAGAGGTGGAAATGCTGTGCTGAGGTGCCTCAGCTAAAACTCATACTATGTGTCACCCAGCAAAATAGCTGTGGAAATGCCATACTATACGCAGCATTAATTTTGTATGAAAACAAATGCTGTAACGCTACTACATAGGCTGAAAGTAGTTTTGGCATGCTATATCTGGTTATTTTAGCTTACACACCTGTGGAGTTAAGGACATACAGAATGAATGCCCCATGTGAAAAAATGCTGGTAAATTACAGAAAATCTAGAAAAGAACAATAATGCTCAGAGGCTGAAGAAATGATACATGGGGAAAGTCAGAACAAATTGGATTTGGTTTATATACAAGAGTGTGAAGGAAAACGTAATATTCTTCCAGCATGTAAAAGTCTGTTAAAAATTTCATGGCAATCAACTACTTCCTCTGCCTGTGGGGCTCTAGGGTGAAGAAATAAACTTTGCAGCAAAGGTAATTTATGTTAAACTGTTAAAGAATTTCCAAAATACAGTGTCATGAATGGAGCAAATGCCGTAGGGTATTTTGTGCAGTCTCTTCCACTGTAAGCTTGCAAGAACTGTTTACACCAGAGTCTTACCTGAAATGATATGGCCATACCTGATATTGACACAAGTATTTTTCAAGACAACCATCTAGTTTTTTGTTATGATTCTGTGTCCATAAATGAAGTGGGTTCTCTTAGCTGTTACAATGAACTGATAGTTTTCTCAAAGATACCATTTGCCCTGAGGCAAGTCTATAACAAGTGAAAACTGTATTCTAACTGTAATTTTACTTTATTTGTTTAGCTCATTTGCTTTGTGCTTGAGTTAGGACCTACGTTACTACCTCGTGTAATTCTTCTCTTAATACAGACAGAGGGACTATGCCACATGTAGAGAGTGGCCATTGACATTTTGAGTTAGAAGTTTTCCTTGCAAAATTAAAAATTCCACATATTTGTTTTCAAAATGAAATTATTAGTTCATGTTTGGGTTTACACTGCAACCTGTAGGGAGGGAGTTCTTTCAATGAATTTCAAGCTTGAAAAAGTCAGTGAATGCATGTAGTGTTCTTTAGGGAAAATAACCTCATATTTCCTTATTTAGCAGATTCTGGTGAAAGAGTCAAGACCAGTTCTCCTTTATGGTGACAAATATATCTGAAAAATTTAAGTTCTTCAGACGGGTCTCTCTGAAAGGGAATATAATGATCTACATTTTCCATCATTTACAAAGCTTTTCCTGTTTTCTGAGGAAGTTAATGGATACAGCTGGCTACTGAAAGGCACATGTTCCTAATAGATGTTTTTCCTAGGTGGTCTTTCTGGCTAATATCACAGGAAATGTATGAATTTTTATTTATGAAATTAAAATTTTATCCATAGATTAAACTGGCAATAGAAAGGTCACCATGGCTCAGAGTTCCGTTCAAAAATAAAAATCCAAACTAAAACCTCTTAAGATCCCCAGAATGTTTTTCAATGTACCATTTCTCATTTTTGTGCTGTTTTGTCCATTCACTTCTGGCTTTCAGGTTAACCAAAACCATAAGAATAATAATTTAATTTTGTTGCTCTGATGTTTCACTCTTTTGATTATTTTGTTTCACTGAGTCCTTACATAATATTCATATCAACTAGAAGAGAGAGCTCTCTTGCATGGACAACAGAAAATCTTCATTAGAGCACTTGAACAGTAAGCTGAATGGTTCAATATGTTCTTCATACTGTGATGTAATATCCTGTCCAGTGAAAGAATTATTCAGGCTGCACACAGTGATCAGCCTTGAGTACAGGTATAGGATAAAGCAAAAAGTAGTCAGTGCATTCACTTTCACCCTCAGTTCCATTCATATGAGCCTTTTCAAGACCTTTTTGGAAAATCTTGCTGTGCTTAACTCTTTGACAGACTCATTCTTCAAAATGAATTCACTAAGACCCTGCCTTTCCTGCTGTTAGGAAGAGTTCAAAAAGGGCATCTCACATTGATGCCAGCAATATAGTTTTGAATTGTTCTTGACTACTATAGATAAAGATGAAAGACAAGATAGAGAACACATTTCAAATATTCCCACGGTTCCTTTTAATATCTGTTTCCTTTTGTTTTAATAACAGTACCACACTCTGTCATAAGGATCAGAATGGAAACAGATTGGGGGTTATCTTTTTATTAATCAGTTATCTTTCAGTATTGACTGATAGCCTACTAAGCATATCTCAGAAATTTCAAAAATTAATGGTGTAATGATGGTTGATTTGCAGACTTACTAGAGGACTAAAGTTTGTTACGAATCGTTTAGCCTAAAGTTCATTTATGTTATCTTGAAATCCTCTTTGGAGCTTCTTTTTCAAGGCTACTGTAGTTAAGATCTTAGAATTACATTGCACTGCAGAAGTGTTTATTTTCTGCCTAGTTTGTAAACTCCCAGTATGCGGTTCAGATGAGCTTCAACAATCACAGTATCATAGAATCATGTAGGTTGGTAAAGACTCTTAAGATCACAGAGTCCAACCATTAACCTAACACTGCCAAGTCCACCACCAAACCACATCCCCACGTGCCATATCTGCATGTCTTTTAAGTAATTCCAGGGATGATGACTCAACCACTTCCCTGGGCAGCTTGTTCCAATGCTTGGTAACCTTTTCAGTGAATAATTTTTTCCTAATACATAATCAAAACCTCCCTTGGCACAACTTGAAGCCATTTCCTCTCATCCTATCACTTGTTACTTGGCAGAAGAGACCAACACCCACCTTGCTACAATCTCCTTTCAGGTGGTTGTAGAGAGTGATAAGGTTTCCCCTCAGCCTCCTTTTCTCCAGCCTAAACATTGATATCTTTGCCTTTATGTACTCACAGGTACATATCTACCATAAGTCATTATTAGAGACCAGTGCATGCAAATGTTCTTTTTTCCTCTAGTAAAAAAGAAAAAAAAAATTATTCAAAGAAAAAAAATTGATTCAAAGAAAAAACTGTGATTAATTGCTTTGGGAATACATTTGGTAAGACTTAGAAGGATCTGTCTACCTGGGGCTGGCTGCTCAGTTCTTTCAGAATTTAGGATCCTCTTAAATTCAGTGCCTCTCTGAAAGCAAAATCTAAAACTTTAAACTGTATTCTTTTCAGCCTTATTTCTGAGTAGGAGTTTATATTTTTAAACTGTCATTTAGAATTAGACAAAAGTGAATGAGGGACACTCGACTAAATCTTGTTCATACAAGGCCTAAAAATAAGGCCTTCTTTATTCTGATTTTTTTTAAAAACTTTGCATTACAATCCCATGTGCTAGAGTCAGTGCCTGAGATCTTTAGACTTGAATAAGCCTAATCTTTAGACGGCAAGGCATTGTTGCAGAAAGGAAAATGGCTTCAGACTAACAACTGCTTGGATACAGAACATGAGCTGGAACGTCTGAGGCACTAAGCTAGCCTGATATGGTTTGAGGCAGATTCCATTGCCAACTACCTTTTTTATTACGTAATTATTATTATCACTCCACATTGTTGTAGAAATACTTTATTTTTGAAGGAAGACTGTCTGAAAATCTTGTTAGAAAGTTTTGTTTTCAAAAGTCTATTATTAAGAAAACCAGAGCAAGAAGTCTGTTACATACTGTTAATTCCTATTCCAGATTCAGTGTAATTCATATGCTGTTCTTACAGCAAGGAATGTACTACATGAATCTGCCTATTACAAGTTTGCTGTCTCTTTCCTGATCTACATTTTGTCCTCATCATCTCAGATGGTCTGTAACAGCTGGCTCATGTGTTAAGATTCACACGAAGAGACTTTTCATCCTGAATAATGGAACTTTACACTGGAAAATTATTTTTCTACCCTTGAATGTCAGGAATCTTTCTATTTATATCTTCATATGGAAATACACTTTCTTCAGCTCTGTTGGTGTATGGCAGCACCTTGTCTAGTGTCTGTGACGTGTTGAAGTGTGAATATCCACAAATATTTTTAGGAACTCCATAGCTACTTAAACCCCTCAAGTCTGAAATGGTCTCAAGCTGATAATTTTTAATAGAAAGCATTTACGTTTTCTTACAACTTTGCTTTCAGTGAATGCTTGTTCTTCCATGAAGAGCAAGGATTCACATGGTCTGAGTGGAAGAAATGTAGAGACATAAAACATATGTATGTTTGAGGGGCAGGTTAAGAGAATGTGCCTGTCATTAGTTATGTCTTTGAGCTATGTCTACTACTGTGGTACTTAAAATATTTCATAATGTATTTAGTAGTCTTTTGAGAGCTGCTCTGATCTCAGATGTAGTGGTTTCGGTGGTGTGTAACCTAGGATCATGAGACAGTCAAGTTGTAGTAAAAGGTATGCTTGTCATTACTTTTGATTTAATTTGTCTTTAAAAAACACTCTTTGAAATCACCAGCGAGTTCCTTTGTGCTCATGTATGAGTTTAGTTCATGTTGCCATCCTTAGTGACAGGCAGGAGGACATTACAAATTATTGGTGAAAACTGTTTCGACAGGCAGGAGAACATTACGTATTATTGGTGAAAACTGTTTTCTGTAACCACGTACAATTAGTGACACAGAAAAGCCCTCACTGGGTGCAAGTGAATATAGTCTGCAGAGGAAAAGATCAACTGTTGGAACTGGGGGTGGAGTGGATAAGAGGAAGGTGAGGACCATTAAATTCACCAAGGGTATATTACAATCTGACTCTGAAAATAAATAAATCTTGTAATAGTGTTTATGAAGGAGGATGCATGTTATCATCACCATGCCTTACCACATTTAAATTGTCTGTTTTCCAGACAACATATACAAGTGAGAAGGAAATTGCCCTTACTACAAGGAAATTAAATACAGACCAAAGAGCTAAAGCAGAGTAACATTTGGCAAGTAATTTCAAAACTGACTTGTTGATGTGATAGTGATAAGTTTTGGATGAATCAAGTGGTTTGAGAGTTTTTTTCTGAAAAAAAACATGAATATGTAACCTCTGAAAAACAAACTCACTTTAAGTGCTGAAGGCCAGGATCTTAACATAGGATGAAACATTTAACAAGAACTCTGTCTCACAAAATAGTATCTTAACAATTAACTTATATTTGATTGTCTTCTGCTGGTGAAGTCCAATATAAAACATTGTTCTGATCTCTCCCAAAGATAAATTGGACTCTTAAGTTGTTAGGAGTATTGGGAATGTAGGGTTTATGATCACAGAGCAGAAGAGTGTAGGAGGCAGGTAAGGGCATGCCTCTGAAGAAGACCTCATGTTCTGAGAAAAATCCAGAAGCAAAAATATTAAAAGATGTAGTTCCATCAACTTATGCTTCTTGTGCTCTTCCAGAAGGTCAAACCCACATCAATCCAAAATCAGGTTTTCATTCTAAAACTTTGATACTTACTTTCATCAGTTTACACTTTCAAATAATATATACACTGGACTACAAATGGTATTTATTTTTGAATAGTTAATATCTACTTCTAGCAGCAGTCCTCTGCATTAGCTAGCTCTTACAGAAAGTAGTTTAGAAAAAAGTATAAAATGATTGGAGTTTACATTAGATAAACTAATCATTAAAAAAACCCACATAAATTCTGTATATTTATTTTCTCCCAGCCTAACTGAAAAGAAGAAGTTTTTTACAGGCTTCTCAGTATGTGCTTAACATTAGATTACTATTCAAAGTAAAAATAAAAAAAAAGTATTTTCTGTTGCTTGCAGAAATGCTGGTAACCTACTATGTTCTGAACTTACATTTAATTTTTGTGTTGAAAATTTATTTCTCTGTTGCATTTGGGAGTTGTTTTTATAAAGTATTTCTAGAGAGAAATCTGGTTAAATTTTCGGGCATGCTTTCTGGAAGCTGGTACTGCTTCTACGAGCATACAATTTATATGTTGGAACGGCAGGGTAAAGAGAACTACATGTTTAGGCATGCAAAGGCATAGCCAGATATTTATTTATTCTATTAATTTTTTTAAAATATATGAAGTATTCTACCATTTTTAGGTTTGTTTTTTTTTTTTTTTTAAATCATACAAACTGAACAGGTTTAGTCAGAGGTTTATGCTGAACCTGTAGTTACTAAGATCACAAACAACAGCTATTATGTATTAACATTTTCTGTTAAAAAATGTATGTCATTCTATGGGAATTAATAAATTATACATAATAAACCACAACTTGTTTGTCTAAAGTATGGCTAACCAATATAGACACAAGTTATACTGTGTCTATATTAATGATAAAGTGAAACTAAATTTACTGTAATTATATTGAAATAACTACATTGAATATATACTTTTCTCTAATTTGCAGAAGACCACAATGGCTTATTTTAGTATTAAGAATCTGGCAAATGACTCAACGATATTCGTGAAATACCTGCAGTACTTACTCTTTCAGTATTTCAGCAAATGGTACCAGGAAGTAATTACTTAGATCCTCTTAATAAGAGGATTTTATACACTATTACTCCATTTTAAATACTGTAGTATACATAAAGATTTTTAGTCACTTTGTTCCAATTCCTTATCTATAAATTAAGCTATCAATTTCTGTAAGAAGAAGTTTCAGGGGTTTTTTTTGTCTCTAATGAGTGTTCATCACCTGCCTCAGTGGTTAGAATTTTTTCTCCTCTTTACCTAGATTAGTTGTTCTCAGACTCCCATTTGTGAGCCATTAGTGATCTGTGATCTGTGAGCCTCAAAATAAAATGATCTGCAAGCAAAAGCTATTCAGGACTGGGCAGTGTGAAAGCATGCTAAGTGTTTTTTAATAAGCACTGTGAAGAGTGAGAAGTCTGGAGAACACGAGTTTCAAAGATGCATTTCCTAATTTTCCATTTTGGGGAAGTCTCCAGTTTTTCTCTTGGATTAGCATGATAATTTACATTTCTATCAGAAATACTGTGAAATATTCTGCTTTTGTTGTTTCTTACAGTTTGTGTATTCTCACTGAATTTGGAATGAGTCAGGCTTCCAGTGATTAATGAAGACATTAAATAAAACCAATGTACTGGACTCAGATTCACTTCTTTTCTCTATGTATGCAAGGCTAATTGATAAGAATGCATTGTTATAAATAGAACGGAGACTGACTGTCTCAGTTTCACCTATCAGTCACTGAAAGCAAAATATTTTCAATTATTTAGCCCCCATTCTATTTTGTATCATGTTTTCTGATTGTTTTAGGGGTTCAGCATTTCTTTTTTTCATAATAGCTTTTATAGTAAATACCATTTTTAAATTAAGCAAATTATTGAGCCTGAGAAATGATGATAAACATATGGTTCTCTTATGCATCATCTCATATAGAATTATTTCAGCTTGTTAAAATCCTAAACTATAGTGTTTTGAAATGGAGATGTCTCTGAATGAAATTTAATGGAGGAAGTCTATCAAAATATGTTTTTTATATGCCTGTGAACACAATTTTGTTATATGCTTTGTAACACAGCTCTGAGAAGGAAATTATATTTTCTCACAGTGCACTTAATAGTTTTTGGTGCTCTTTCATTTATCCATGTACTAACATTATTTCTCAAAAAAATCAGTTTTTCAGGTGAGATATTTCTATGCATACTAAATATTTACATCCAATGAACAGTTTATATGTTTGGGGAATAATGGGAAACAGATTAAATATGGCAATAATTTAAAAAAATCTCTGTCTACCTTTACTGGATTAGTACTGTTATTAAATTCTGGACTGTGAAAGATGGGTTACTGAAGATATAGGTCATATTTTTAGCTGCTATAAATTGTTTTTTCTTTAGTGTATCTATAATTATTGGTATCTTTTAGTCATCTGCACCACTGAATTTACAAATAACCATTATGGAAGAAGATAATGTAAGAGCTACTACCACAAGAGAAATTATTATGGATGAAAAAATAAATTTCATGTGTTGGATTCTTAGCAGTTGTTGAATATTCTGACTCCACATACTTTAAAAATGTACAATGATATACACTCAGATACTTATTCATTTATTAATGTCAGTTTTAAATGTATCAAGTAATTACATATTTTTAATTACAGGTGAAGTGTGATCAATACTGGCCAAGCAGAGGCACAGAAACTTATGGACTAATCCAAGTGACCCTTTTAGACACTATTGAATTGGCAACATACTGTGTTCGTACATTTGCACTTTACAAGGTGTGTATATTTATTTGTATATACTTACAATATACTTTAAAATTTAGATGTAGGCAACTTTTATATTTTCCTTTCATTTTCATGTTCCTTTCCTTTCCTTTTCATCTTCCTTTTCACCTCTCTTCTCACCTCTCTTCTCCTTTCCTTTCCTCTCCTCTCCTCTCCTCTCTTTTCCTTCCATCCTTCCTTCTTCCTTCACTCCTATCAATCACTCCCTCCTGCCCCCCTGCCCTTCTTTCTTTTGCTTCCTGCCTTCCCTGCCTTTCCCCCTTGTTTTCTCACTCCCTTTCTTTCCTTTCCCTCCTTCCTCTTTCCTCCCTCATTTCTTCCTAACAGCACTGAGCAATATGACTTCTCCTACAGACAGAGTGTATTTTTCTTACAGCCAGGAGTTTTGTAAGTTAGTACAGAGCTCTCACTATGACAAACCATTTAACTGAATGAAATACTAGCTAAATCTCTGGCACTTGTTGTGATGCATTACCATGCAGTATAGTTAAAGCTTTTACATTGTTTGAATCCTGCAATTTAAAATCTAAGAAGCATTTGCCTCCATAGCCTGAGTTCTGTTTCTCTCTGGACCCAAATGTGATTTAAATACACTTCACTGGTATATGTGCTTCTGCAGTTGTTTCACTGAAAAGTGCCAGTATCACATCAAGTGGCAGTTTTATCGTGAAGTTTTTTTGTTTCCTAGAATGGTTCAAGTGAGAAAAGGGAAGTGAGGCAATTCCAGTTCACTGCCTGGCCTGACCATGGTGTTCCAGAACACCCAACACCATTCTTAGCTTTCCTGCGACGAGTCAAGACCTGCAACCCACCTGATGCTGGACCTATGGTTGTACATTGCAGGTAAGCCCAGAATTTCTTTCAATGCATCTTATGTCAAGATTACTGCTTTCTGGTTTGTCTCTCTGGCAAAGAGACTTCTGAGTCTGTCAAAGAAAAAAAGATGTTAGAATTGCAAATTGGGGACCTGAGTATGGCACTGCCAACTTGGATGGGACAAAATTATTTTCTTTGGTCTGTGCAAGAGGAATTAGTTTTAGAATATCTAAAGGTCTGCAGGGAGAATGTCTGAAGGGAGAATACAAATGTATCTATGGCATTCAGAAGATGGAATGAAATAGAATATAATGTTGATTTAAAAACCTGAGTATTGAAGAAAGTGTGTTTTAGGCAGTGAAACAGCTTTTGAAACTACTACTTATATTGTGTATGAAATCAAAGAACATGAAAATTAAGAAGGATAAATGGCAACTTCTATTGAAAATAGGTGGAAACCTTAATCTGTATTCAAGGTTAAACTCTCAGCTTAGGACTGTGAGGGGCTGAAACTGCAAATGATGTACCTGGGGAGCAGGCTGAGCTCAGTTACAGGGAAATGAGTACTCCATGCTGTTTGCAAAGTAGCAAACCTCTTTAGGCATCATAAGGTATGAATTAATAAACTCTGCAGAGAAAAACATCAGGAAAATGGAGAGGAAGAGATGGGGATTCTTTAGAAATCTTTGACAAGAGCAGATCTTTTAGAAAGCCTTAAAATCACAATGATAAGAACATTGTCAGAACATGTGTGCCAATTCTGATAGAAGTAACCTGTAAAATGAGTGTCCTGTATTCCAGGGCTGTGTTGTTACAGTTTACATAGCTTACTGTGCTGCTGCTTTCAAAGCAAATTCCTAAGATTACTGATTTTGGTGAACTCATTTTGGGATACCTTCAGTTAGTAAGGCTGAGATCTACTGCTCCCTGTCCAGTGAAGCTACAAATGCTTAGCATATTTGAAAACCAGTGTTGCTGTTGTCATCCAAAAACTGACGAATAGGAATTACAAGGATTACAGCATACCAATCCCTCTCGTTCTAGATTCTTGGAAGCTGGTTATTTTAGTGTTTTTAGAGTGATTTTAAAAATGAGAAAGGAGAATAAAGTCTACAGGAAAACAAAATAAGGAGGACTTCAGTGCTGAAAGGCACAGAAGGCTTAGAAAAGATCAGAGAACATGGAAGACAGACATTTAATGTTTATTGAAACACCAGGGTTAAGAATGTGGAATAAATATAAATAATAATACAAATCTATTCATACAGTTTGCTGAGTATTTCCTGAATGGAGTCAAATCTTTTTGTACCTGTATTTACAGGATGTTAAAGCATTTTGAATATTGTCTGGAATTATAGATTGCCTCAGTTATAATTTCATTAGCTTGATCCGTAAAGATCATGCCTCCAAAGGTGCTCAGCAGTGAAGACCTTGTGCTTTAAATCAAAACCAAAATTAATAGAAGAAATTAATCCTCCCATTCTAGGAAGACTGTTAAGTTAGTATAATTACCTACATTCTCTCAGTGCAAAAATAGACGGATTAAATTAGTTGTTAAGAGTCATACAGCAAGTCATTGGAAAAGATGAAATAAGAAACAAAACTTATTATCCCTCAGTGGTATTGGCAAACTGCAAGGTCATTATTTCCCTTTGTACTTGGTTATACATGCGAATCGTGGTGAAAGTGGTGGTCAGGTTGGGTAGTATGATTTGATGCCTGTTGAGAGACATTTTTCCCAATTTCCTATTAATTTATTTATCAATACTCTATAATATGCATCTCCTTATAGTAAATTTGTTGAAGCACTTTGCCTTATGTTATAGCTTCTTGAGACATTAAGATTTTAGGCATTCCATACAACCTATCCTCTACAAAGCAGACTTCCACATATTCTAGTATTTTAGCAAGCCTTTTAAATCGCACTCCCAAAAATTTGTCTCTGAGCATAAGAACGAATGAAACCAGATTTCTTGCAAATTTACAGATTTATGTGTCTGTATGTAAAAATTGTATGTGGCTGGACATGTAGGAGCAAATGTTGTGGACAGTCTAAAGTTGATGAATGTACTCACGTTCTGTATCTTACCTGTCACTGTCTCCCATTTTGTGTTCAGGAATTCTTCTTGTTTCCCTTGACGTCCCTGGACAGATTTAATTCTGTCAGGGCTTTAGCTTTCCTGAGCTGATCTCTGGCTGCTAAGACAGTTTCTCTGTATTCCCCACAGGCTACCTGTCCTTGCTTCCACCCTCTGTAGGCTTCCTTTTTGCATCTTGAGTTTGTCCACAGTTCCTTCTTCATCCATACAGCCCTTCTGGCATTTTTGCCTGACTTCCTCTTTGTTGGGATGAATCGCTTCTGAGATTGGAGGAGGTGATCCTTGAACATTAACCACCCTTCTTGGGTCCCTCTTCCCTCCAGGACTTTATCCCATGGTGCTCTGCCAAGCACATCCCTGAAGAGGCCAAAGTCTGGTCTTCTGAAGGCCAGGGTAGTCAGTTTGTTGTGCACCCTCTTTGCTGCCCTAAGGATCTTGAACTTCACCATTCATGGTCACTGCAGTCCAGGCTTCCCTTGAGCTTCACTTTCCCCACCAGCCCTTCCTTGCTGGTGAGAAGAAGGTCCAGCATAGCACCTCTCCTGGTTGGCTCCTCTATCACTTGGAGAAGTTGTCATCAACACATTCCACGAACTTCCTGGCCTGTCTAAGCTGTGCTTTGTTGTTCCTCCAACAGATATTATGGTGGTTGAAGTCCCCTAAGAGGACCAAGGCTTGTGAATGTGAGGCTGCTCCTATCTGTCTAGATATCTGCTCGGTCCTCCTGGTCATGTGGCCTGTAGCAAACCCCCACAATAAAGTCCCCTGTCCCTGCCCTCACTTTAACCCTGACCCATAAGCTCTCGGTCACCTCCTCATCCCTCCCCAGGCAGAGCTCCATGCACTCCAGCTCATCACTGACATAGAGAGTGACCTATGACGAGACCCCCTCTTTGTCTCCCCTGCCTGTCCTTCCTAAAGAGCCTCTGTGCTTCCATTCCAACACTCCAGTCATAGGATCCGTTCCACCACTTCTTCATGATACCAATAATAGCAGGCATGCGCACATCTCTTAGTCCCTTTTCATTAAAGTGCATGTACTACCATCATTCAGATATTAAAAGTATTTCAGACTTTTTCCACAAGAGCAAAACAATATAATACAAGAGCATATCTCATATCCTTTGCCTGTGTCAGGCAGTGCTTTTCCCAGATATCCCACTGGGGGAACAATCTGAGTTTAGTCCCCAGTGGGAACATGGGATTCATACTGGGGAGTGTAAGACATCTGAGGCAGCACTGACCTTCTTTTATGTTTCTTCCAGCACCTAACAAACTGTCAGAGCTCAGGAAATTATAATAATGACATGCTATGGAAGTATAAATATGGGGAGGTTCACCTTTTGAAAAATGTTTGGTGAAAAGAAAGAAGAGGTATGAAAAAGCTGTGGAAGCATTTTTCTGCAAATCTTTTAACTCGTTAAAAACTGAAAATAAAAACTCAGAGGCGACTAAGTACAGGAAGAAGCTATTTGTCTATAATATTTCTGTGAATTTAGCTCAGAGTTCATTACTGCTCAAAAGCTGAGCTCCTTTTCACTTCTGATTCAGGGCAACACCCAATAAAAACAACAGGAGCCTGCCTGGGTGAGGAATAAGTAAAAGAGCCAGCTGTTTGCATTTTAATCCTTGGAATGTACCTCCCTATTTATTCTATATTTATAAGTAGGCATTGTAAGTGAAAGGTTGAGCCCAAGTTTTTCTTACTGCATTCTCCACATCTGCCTTAATACTGACCAACAGTTGTCTTTCAGTCCACTTCATGTTAAGAGATTAAGAGGTTTTTCCAGTTTGCTTGGTGCTTTTGGGATATGGCTATATATGCAATCAAATCAAAGTAGTTGGAGAAAAAGAATGTGGCCCCAGACCACTTTGTACCAAAGCCTCAGTAGCTGATAAGCTAGTTTAATATCCTGTTCCTAGGAAATTGTTGTTGAGTATATGAGAAATTTATTCAATAACTTACAATGTGCTTAGCGGAAAAAAGCCTGGGGTGAAAACAGGTGACAATCAAAGAACTCACTCTGTAGACATTTGAATGTACCCTGTTCACGTAACAGCGACCAGAAAAAAAATATGCATAGTCTTCAACTGGTGAAATTAACTGTGAATATAAGTATTACCATTCACAATTACTGAACTTTATAAGACATGTTCTGGTAAATGCATATCAAACACATGCAACTGGAAGTCTTCATAACAAATTTTGTGTGATGAAAGCAAAGAAAAATGCAGAATTATATGATCAGAATTTACTATGACAGTAGTAATTATTTATTACTAGTGCCCATGCAGCAGACATCTTTGCATGCCATTGCACATCTACTTTTGATAACGAACTGTTTGGTTGCCTGTGCAGTATTGAATTAGAGTTTAATATATAAGTCAAAACATGTTGAGAAATGTCCTATGTACATTCTACAAGTCAAAGCTCTTACTTGTGCAGAAATATTGGCAGATTTTTAAGCTGAAAAGATAATTAAAATATAATTAAAGCTAGGTTATTTTTAAGGAGAAGACAGAGATCATTGCTGAAAGGATTGTGAAGCACCAAAGGTAACATCAAGGCCTAATCTAAATGCAGATTTTTTTATTTATATAATCAGATATTCTGGTAGGCCTACCTGTATGCAAAAGGCATAACGGTAATAATGTAAATGCATAATGCCACTGCATTCTTTTTCCAGGAAACAATCTGTACTTTTCTGTCTATGTTCACCAGGAAAGCTAGTTTAGCAAAGCCCAAATCAAGGTAAAATTGAATTTAGAAACGTATTTTTTACAAACTGCCATGTTGCTGTGTTCCATGATCCTTCCTTGAGTTACATTCTCTCAAAGACAGTGTTACCATTATTTTCAGTGAGATTTGGTAGAGGAAAGCAACTAAATCAAAGGTAAAGAAAAAAAAAAAAAAAAAAAAAAAAACCACCCAAACAAACAAAAAAACCCCACAAAAGAAATGTTAACAATCCCATCCTTTTTGTAGATGCAGTTCATAATGTGTGTTCAAATCTTGGCTTGGCTTATTCAGAATAACTTGTCTGAAGATTTTTCTATGGTGGTTGAAATACTTGATGCAGGTAGATGCTTTTTTCATTTACAAATTCTTATATTTTAAGACTATCCTTTCAGTCCCTTTGCACAGAAGCTTAGTAATATCACAGTCCAGCTGGTATCTCTGCATGACTTGCCCTAATTTGCAGAGCTGATCTAGAAAAAAAGGTTTCTTTAATGAAAAAATGCAGGCTTAAACCCTACGATTCTGCATTGGTGAGGCTGTAATGTGTGGTCTAATGATAGTGGGGAAGGCACACATTTTTGTTTGAAGTCGGATTAGTGCAGGCAAACAGGTGCTAATCAGATCACAATAAATAGCACCAGAGGGTGTTTGGAGCTTTATGCCACTATGTTTTCAAAACATCGCAGGAACTTTAGTAGTTGGTTCACTAACACTACATAAAAGCTTAACATGTAAGTGCAATCCCATATATTTGAATCTCTCTTTAATACCAGCACCAAGGGGCATATCTTTAAGATACTTTGTGCAGTCTTGGCAGGTACTACTAATGCTGCTTTTGGAAACAGAAAAACTTGGATGTTTGGAAGAATGTGACTGCTTTAAGTAAATCTGTGTCGGAGTATAGTAACATAACCAGTTAGAACAGTAAAAACAAGTTAATTTTCCAAAAATAACAGAATGCAATGTGATCTTTTATTTCTTAAAACAGAATACTTATCTTTGTTTGATTTTTCAGAATAAAAAAATTAAATTAGAAAAATATATATCTGAGGCAATGATTTTACAGTGGATTGTTTTATTTCACCTCTGTATCTTTTGAGCCTTTCTTTTAGAAATTTTTGAATGGTGGTTCTGTCTTCATTTAGTTGTTGAAATTGTAGAATCTACCAGAAAATGAGAAAGAGTCTGGAAGATAAGTGCTACCTGGCAGAAACAAAGACTGATGACCCACCAGCACACTGATTGAGGGGTCATCAGTAAAGCAAGACACTACTTGATAATCATTCGTGTAATGAGTGGCATCACAAAGGGACAGGAATTGGAACTTGCCTTAATGTTCTCACCATAAAAACTTTCAAGGTTGTGAAAAATTAGACTCCAAAGCTTCACACTTGAAGACCCTGACTGTTTTATGAGGAACATACAAGAGTTTTCACCCAGATACTGTGCTATGCTCATGCAATTGTACAGACAAAAAGCAAAATCTCCCTCTGTATGCTGATAGAGCCAGTGATGGATTGGTAATGCTGGATTTTTTTTCCTCTGTTTTAAATTTGAGTGTCATTAGTTAGGATCATCTTGATTGCAAAGATGCCAGTTATCTTCCCCACCTGATCACTCTTTAACTTAAGGGCAGACTGGGTCTTGTTAGCTTAGGTCTCTAATTTGTTTCCTTAAATTCAGGTGCTCACATATGAAAACCTGAAGTATGAACGTGACAAGGATTACCACGCAGTACTTAATGTGACAGTGTGCAGGGTCCTTAAAGATAGGCAAGGGTACCTTTGTATTTTTAGCCTGAATAGGAAAATACTATGCTACATGATCTGGAAATTCTCCATGAGGTGTCAAACACCAGCAAACTGATGCTGGCTCACTTTCAAGTTTTGTCTTAGGTTAGAAGCCAGCTCTGCACAGCAAATCAGCCTTTCCTAAAACTTGAACTGAAGCTTCTGTTTGTACAGTATATGCTTATGTTGTTCATAAGCATAATAACTCAGTAGGTATCACTGAACCATTATTAAAATTCAAAAGCATACAAATAACAAATAATTGCAGTATTTCTTCATGCAGATTGAAATAATGGAAAATACTTACTTGTGGTCTTTTTGATTAAATCAGTCCTGTGTGTATAAAGCCATCTTTGGTTGGCACTTAGCCTGTGGTTCAGGGGATTATACCCCCACTGCTGTGACTCAGGGCTGGATTATCTTTTGAAATCCTAAAAAGCTGCTATGACTGCATAGGGCAAGATCTTGTTTCTGGCAGAAGACAGAAATCTTTAAAGGAACATAGTGAATGCTATTACTAGATAGAATCAGTGATCTATAGGGACCTGTATCCTGTCTCTGATAATGGCAGATGTCAGAACTTTCAAGGGAACATATAAAGCTCCAACGTCAACAGTATTTCAGTAAAGTTTCCTCCCCCACAGCAAGCAGTTAATGTCTGGTTTAGCCTTACTTCATGAGGATTTCCATTCTTTTCCCCTGTTATTCCTTCAGCTACCTAGAGAAACTGGACTTTTTTCCTTGGCTAAGTATCATTCTCCGACAAGTAGTTTCACACATCATGTTAGAAGATATCTATTTAATGTTATTTCAAACGTGTCTCTTCATTTCACTGAATGTCTTTTGATAAAGTGAGAAAAAAGAACATTCTTAAACACTTGTTTTACATGTCTACAACTTTCCTTTGTTTTCATCCATTGTAGCAAACTAGCACACAGCAAAATATCCTAACCTGCTCAGTCCTTGTCATACAGAGGGAGATATCAGGATATCCTCATATCCCTAGTCTTTTGGCTGGCTGTCTCTGCTCCCTTGTTTGTGACGTACAATTTTTCTGTAGCCTTAGTAACGGTACCTATTCCCTGGTTGTTTTTTTTTTCAATAAGAGGTAAGGCAGCAAAAGTAGTTCCAGAATTATGCTGCATTTTCTTACTAAGTTGTCCAGTGGAGGTACTGAGGCCTGACTCGGATTCAACCAACAAATGGTTTCAGTTGAACAGGTCTCCTGGAGACTGATGACTTTTAATTCAGCGAAATAACCTGCCCCTTATTAAAATGTAATAATTTTCTGTAAGATTTTTTTTAACAGAGGCAATGCCTTTTCTGTGTGTTATCTCAAATTACAAATATGCTGGTGCTGATAATTATTTCCATATATATATTATCATGTCCCACAAGGCCTGTAATTTCCTTTGACCTAAGCTGTAGTTTGATACATTATTTGATCAGCTCTCTTAGTGAGTCATTTTATCCATATGTATTTAGTTAATTGGTTATTTTTCTCCCCGCCCATGTTTATATATAATATACTCTACAAAGGAAAAGGAAATCTGACTGCTTGCAGCTGAGTCTAGTAAAAGAGCAATTAGGTTCTATCAGAGCCAGCAGCTGTCCGTAATGAATTCTGAATTAAAATTATGAGTGAAGAAAAGAATCCAGCCATCTGCAGGAAATGTGAAAATATTTTTATAACCCAATAGCTGAATTCTGGAAAAGGGTATCTCTGAGATTTCCCAGCTGTACCTACAGTAAATTCTGGAATATCCACGGACGCACAGTATACTGGAACACATTGCATCAACTTGGCTACCCGGCATGTTTGGCTAACTTTGAACAGGCTGTATTTTTATCTAAAGTAATCAGCATGAAAGCCTCTTTAAATCATCTCCCTGTGTCTCTAGAAGTAAAATGCAGCTTTAAAAATAGTCCTGTTATCTTTTTTGTGGAGGCTTTCCAATCAGTATTCTGCCCTGAATATTAATCTTTCTTCATTTTTCATACTTTTATAGACTTACTTCAGGGTCTCATCACTTATTATCAGATTTTGTCAATGACTGCTGTTCCAATTGAATCCTGCATTGTGGTGCATATCTTTTTTCTGTCACCTGAATTTTAAAAATAGGTTTTAATTGTCTAAAAGTTATCATAATATTATCCAAGCTCATTTTACAGCTGCTTTGAAACTTCTACACCAAAGCCCACATGATTTTCATTATAACTCGTCCACAGTATTTGCTCATAAAGTTCAAAATCCTGCAAAAAAAAAAAAAAAAAAAAAAAAAAAAAAAAAAGAGAGAGAGAGATTAGTGTCGAGCCTCTAAATGAGAAATGGCGGTTAAGAAATGTGAAATGCTTAGTGGTATTAACCTCTCGCAACCCGACTTTTTACTGTGCTGGTAGAAAGGCTGCTGAGGTTAAAGAAAAGAATCAGAAGTAGTACAGTAACCAAGCTCTTCAGCTGTCAGTAGAGATATTGAAAAGGATACTTATTCTTTTCACCACTTGGTCTAAGAAGACAGAGGCCTAGCAAGGGCCTTGATATGAGCGCATCAGAGAAGCCTCATAGTTTTTTCTTCTCTGTTTTCTGCTGTGTAACATCCCACTGCATAATTACCATATTGCAACCACTTCAGTTTAAACGAAATCTAAGGTGGCGAGATCACCTTTGTCTGATTCTCTGAGTTTATCATCTAGATATTCCAGTTATCTATGGAAAACGAAGAGACATCCTGAGATGGAGATCCAAAACCGTAGGTCTGCTACTAAGTCCCATCCGCTTCAATCTTGAAGATGAATTTCTGGTTATTTCCAAGTTTTCAAAGTAGGAAAAAATAGGAAAAAAATAAAGATTTGTAGACCGGTAGAGCCTGGTTCATTTAGGGCTTTGAACTGTAATTGCTACTGAAAAAGAAAGACAATGCAGACGAGGAGACCTGGTACTGTGTCTTCTGTTTTGCTTTGTACTTACCAGATGGAATACTGTGTCTGGATGACAATCTACAAACTCATCATTGTTCTGTCAGTTTAAAACCCAAGCTTAACAAATGGCAAATGGTAGTGTTCTGACTTTAAAAACAAGGATCCAGAAGGCAGCTGGTGTTAAGAAAAATGAACTATTTTTGACCACAATAGATGTACAAACACCTAGAATCAGGAAGGAGTCCAGAAAGACTCTGAAACTAGGAAGCACTTTAGCGTTCAACAAGCACTTTCAAGGTCATCCTGTTACCCACTACTGCAGAACACATTTCTACCCACCTTCTTTAATTCATTTTCAGATAGCATCAATTCACCTTCCTCTTTCCCACACAGATAGGCTAATAGCTCTTCTACATGTTCAACATGAAAATGTAATCAAAGCACAGAAATATGCAAAAGCACAAAAAAGCTCCTCAAAACATTCCACTGTGAGAAAGCAAAACAAGTTGAAATGCAAAGACAGCAAGGAGTAGTTATTAGTAGCAAGCAACATAATTTCTGCACCTTGACTTCTTTGCTGTGCTGTAATCTTCACTTTTATTTATTGATTATAGGATTGCGGTATACTTCCTCTCATAAATTACCCAGAAGTATCATTTTCTGTATTTACTAGAGCTGTTTGTGCATAGATCTGTCTTTAATTGAAGGCAATGAGTCACAGTAAGATGTATTTTTAAAATTAACCCCAAAATATGTTCTTTTTCTAAACTCTATTTCACTAAACTCTGTTTCAGTAGATTTTAGATGTTTCTTTATTTAATGGAATGCACAATGACAAGAATGCTTTGTGGATGCATTATACAGTTCAAATAATGTAAAATATACACTGAAACTCAACAAATCTCACAGAGAGAATATATTTAGGATAGTTACTCTTTGATGCTAAATACAGAATGCAGTACACAGAATGTATCAGATTGTATTTAGAGAAGCAGGAAAATAAGAAGGATATCTGAGAAGTGGATTAATTTTGAAATAAAAAATCACAGTGAATCCTTGTGCACAGATAAAACAGTACAGAGAAATACAATTTATTCTAGTTTATTTCTTTTATATCTCTGAGTAATTGAAGAAATCAGGTGATATATAATGTGTGTGTATAAAAATCCTCTATGAAAAGCAGGTATGGCATGTACTGCTATACAAAATCAACAATCAACTCTGAAGGGAAACCGAGATAAGAAAAAGAAGCAGTATGAAATAGGGTCGATGAACTTTTCAGTTGTTATATTGTGTAATTTCTGCTATATTCCATCTCACAAGGAGAACAATAAGAGATCTTTTTTTCGCTAACAACTCGTGATTTCAGGAAAGAAGCAGGCAGAAGTACTCTGTAATATTCTGTCCCTTTTAAGGAAGAAAAAGCAAGGATCACAAATACTGCTGTCTCTTTTCAATGGCATAGTTCCTAAGAGTGTCAGGTACCCAAAGGCAGAAGTGTTGCTTGAAAGGAAGAGGTCTTAGATGATCTGATTAGTAGATGTTGGCATGGAATGCTTGGCTTTCTTTGAGTATGTGGGACCGTGAAACCAAATTTAGACAGCACATTTAAGCTTCTCTCCCAGAACATGTCTAGAATATTATTTTCTTAAAGTGCCTACCCAAATTCCAGCGAAGTCTAATCAAAGGATTTCTTTAGGAGAAGTTGTGTCTGTAACTTGTTGGTTAATAACCCTTAATGGATACTTTCCTCCATTAATTTCTTTATGGCATCCATGGTATTCTGCAACAATGTGTTTCCCAATTTAAGTATGTACTACATGAAAAATTGCTTCCTGTTTGTTTTAAATTCTGTCTCATAATTTCATTTCATTACCCTATTTCTTGTGTTACAAGAAAAAAATGAACAGTCATCTCCTTTTCACCTCCTCCACGTAATGCATGGTTTTGTGCCCTTCTTTCGTATCTCCCTTTCTCTTGAGTCTTCCCAACAGAACTGAGTTACCTAGTTTGATTAACCTCCCCTTCATCCATTGTCATCTTCTTTGCTATGTTTCTTCAACAGCCTCAGAATGGCATTCATGGGAAAGTTTACAGAATCCTTCCGTTAATAGTGGATTCACAGGGTGGTGAGTGAATGAATGAGTGTGAGAATGAATAAAGATATTATACAAAATCCTTCCAATTAGTTCTACAGAAAGCTCCTCAATCTGATGGCAGTGCAAAAATGTAACTTCAGGTTAATGGCTGTCACATTTTGAAAGTGTGCTCAGAAGTTACCTGTGGCTGTAATACTTGTGGTTTCAGATGTTATTTTCCTTCACTTCATTACTTTAATGAAGTACTTATATGTCTTTTACTTTTGTAGTGCAACATACTACATCTTCCTCCACTGCTAACACCTAAATTCTTTCTAATACTTGTGAGATATCAGTAGAGTTGCTCGTTGCATTATGTACTTCCACAACTACATTCCTATATTGCTTTGAAGCTATATAGGTGTCCTTCTGTGTTTCTTTAAAGTTCTGGCTCACGGCAGCCCTGGATTTAAAGTCTGGTGAGAGGATTTGAACTGCTGTAATCGAATGCCCTTGTTATAAATGTCTCTTAAAATGTTTTTGTTTTGTTGAACATTTCTAATGCTACAGTTTTATTCTGCATGGAAAATTAATCTTTTAAAATTTTTTTAATAAACAATTATTCCCTGTACATGGGATTTGTTAGAGAAATTTCTTGGGGTTTTGATTCTGTATGTCTTAATATTTGAGAGTCTGTTTGTTTATGTTTGTGATACAATCTGGTAAGACAGCTTCTTGTGCTTGACCTCTCCAGAGCTGAACTCAGGATTAGATGAAGAACAGATTTACTTCCTAAACATTATTACACTTCTGCAATTGCATATTACAAAAAATTGGGCTTAAATCTGGGGCAGTAATATTTGAAGAAATTATGGTAATGGTGGAATTTTGAGAATGTACAGACTGAAAGGAAAATCTTCATAAAGCTCAGTAAAGGAAGAAAGATCTAAGGCTGACTTGGTTTGTGAGTCTCCTATGCTTTTGCCAGCTAGCTATGAAAACTCTGGGGAGCTCTAGACTGAGCTTTATCTGCTTGTAGTGAAGTCTTCTCCTGTTTTCTGTTTCTTTTTCTTGCCATGTTCATTTTAAGAAGCTTTATATGACTTCAGTGACAAATACTATTGACTCCAGGCATAGCATAGAGATGTAGAAAAAGCAATGGCTAAAGTCTTTTGTTTGGTGAAGCATTACACCTAAAAATGTGTCATATACAATACTTGATTGCTGGTATCCAACCATTACCACAGTGAGAAGAGAAGAAAAGAAAGTCATTGTGCACCTGCAGATCAATTCTCAAAGATCTCTTATAAGCTTGTACCAGAAGTCTTGAAGCAGTCCATTATCTCTTCTAAATTAAATTTAAATTTACCTCTTTGCACAAAGTCTTTATGCTGTTTCAGTCAGATGTATCACTTCAAAAGAATGTGAAATGGTTTCATAAGGGGCTTTTTTGCTACTTCCTGGACAGAGAGGTGATTTTCAACGGTGTTCTGATTTCCTAACAGGAAAAAAGAGAAAATAATCTAAATATTGCCCTTTTCAGAATTACTACAGAATTTCTGTGGGATTGTTATCTAATTAATCATAGGAAGTTCCTCAATAAAATTCAGGCATTTTTATATGTTTCCCATATCACAAGCAATTTTATGTACTTGTAGTTCATAAATGCAAGCTTCATTCAATCTGAAGCTATAATATTCAATAAAATTTTCCCCTGCTATGAGTCAAGAATGTCCTAAATTATTTTTGGTCCATATTTTACTGTCTTTGCTTCCAATTAAATGATCTGTGAATACTGGCAATTACGCTGCCTTCCTTTGCCAAATCACTGAAGTATCAGTAAAGGGTCATCATTTAAACAGCTACAAATTAATCACAAAAGCCAACCTTTAACACATCCATACAGTGATTTTAATGTGGAATGGCCCCCTTATGCCTCTTAATTTTTCTTTTTGTGAATAGCAGCTGTATTGCATCACAGGACATTAAACGTTTCAGCTCATGGGACTGAATCAGTCATGTTTTTAGAAATTAAAAACAAATGTTACAATAGGATAAATGATAATATTTGAAGCAATAACAGTTTCCTAGTAGGTATTCCTGTTTAATAGATTGCTTTGGTTTTCAGCTTGTAAACGTAACAGTATCTTTCACTAGGTGAAATGATAGAATATTTTTTTTTAAATTCTAAGTTTGACAGTAACACCAAAAGATGCAAACCAAAAGGGCAAGAAATTCAAAAACAGGTGTAGAATTAATTCATTAAATTATTCTTATTAGCTGAATTAGCAGCAGCAGCAAAAAGTAGACACTAGTGGCATATTAGTGGCATAGTAGTGAGGATTCAAATTGCATGTCTTCCCAGCAGTGTATCAGTACCATATTAAGAAGTCCATATGATAGCAGAAGAGAAGGAGAAACAGGGGATAAAGATAGAATAGTTTCTTGTTCTTGTGTAGGAAGCTATAGGAGTTTAGAGTTAGAAGGTATATGGAAGCAAAGAGGAAGTTAATGTATTTATAGCATTGGTTCCCTTTTCACCTGGAAACTGAAAAGGTTAGTCTAGAACACACACAGCTCATTTAGAATTGTCAGAGTTGTAATGCCCTGAACATCTTAAGGCAGTAAAGTATCTTGCTGGATAAAATGATCTGGAGAGGAGTGTGTAAGGAGCCCAGTGGAGCCAAGTGCCTCAATAAATGTAATGTGTCAGCCCCTCCATCCTTATCATTAAAACGTTGGTGCGTAGCAATATGTTTTGGTCTGGTGTCATGATCTTCCCAACCTCTGAATAAACCTGTACACTAGCAAATATGTTCTGTGGTACAGTATGCTAATAACTATTCATCTTTGATTTTGCTCATGGTAAGAATAAATACATAAATGATAATACGAGATGAGAAGAAATGAAAAGTGCTCGTTCCAGCTGAAATTGCAGGCTTTTAACTGGGTCGGAATTTTGCAGTTGTAGTAAATAGGTACCAGTGAACAATTAAAAGTTTGATCTGAAAAATGTCACCTACAGTTAGAAACACAGTGCTGGAACATTAATTCATTAATACATGATATGAAAGAGAACCATATTCTAAACTCCTGAGAACATCTGAACTGTCAAACCTTCTTATTTCTTAGCCAGCACTTGTTAGGCTGATAAAAACTGAATGCAAAGAGCTGTCATTTAAAGAATGGTTTAAAACTTTATATAAACCAATCTGACATAGAAATGTGTGCTACTTGTGATTAATTTGCAATCAAAAAAAAAAAAAAGAGAAGGCAATAGTGAGACCATTTTTTGAGTTTTTCTCCATGACTCTTTCCAATGTTAATGTCACTAAAGTTTCCTGGAATGCAGAGCTTTTATTGTACAGGGTAAATTAACTCCCATTTAGCTAGGATAGCCATCATTTTGTTTGTCTTTATATTTTCTTTCTCTACAACTCCTACTGATAAGTTGATAAGCATTGATTGATAAGTTTTCCTAAGCTCAAAATATTGATTAATTCTTGTCAGAGTGGCATCTAAGAAAGTTCAGATTGATGTATTTGGTCTGTTAGCAGAAGTCCTCAGCTGTTTGAAGGAAGGGTAACTAGTGGAAAGAATACATGATTAACAATATGTAAATATGGAATCTTAGAAACAAAACTTACCTTATGTGAGACTAAAACATCTTTCTGCTCTGTGCTTCTTTCTGATTTGGTTGTAAGTAAATCCAGTTTGCTGGTGACTGGCAAAGATTCTTAAAGCACCATGCAAGAATAAAGGTTTACCCTTAATTATCAGTTTCAGGATGGACTTACGATATTCAACATCTCATGAAAATATAAGAACTGTGAGAAGATCTTGGTTTTTATATAATTGTCTGCTAGAAGCTGGCTTGTAATTATTTTTATTACTTTCTATCTCTTTTCAAAAGACAGCAGTTCCTGGTGTTCGTAAATATCCTTAACTTATATAATGTCAACGTCTTGAGGGTTTATAAGCTGTTGCTTACTATGCTACATACTGCATTTCATGTCAGTAACTGAAAACAGTGAACCATTTAGAAGGCCAGAAACTATCATTCATTGTCACTGACATGATGTGATCCCAGATATAAAATTGATATACAAATCTATTATACTTTACGCTTGTGCTTTGTATAGGTACATGTATGCAAATAGTTGAAACAAAGTTTCAGAAAGTTCAGCATATACATGGCTGCAAAAAGACGGTCATCCATCTGAAGTTTTCATTCAGTACAGTTGGTGTCCAAACATCTCCATAAAAGAACTCTGTAGAGAGTTTAGGAAGTATGGCTCCACTTAGCAGACAAGTTGCATATTCAGACCTTCAGTATTTTCTGTTCTTGTGTATTTTGTGGTCTCTTTCATATTCCTTCAGCATCATTGCTGTTCAGTTATGCCAAATGTGTAATAAAGGATAATGTATGACCAATAATAATACAGCAAGGTGAGAACTGTAAGTCTCTTTTTCCTCTCCTGATTACATTTTCCTCAGTAGTTATCAAAGGTAGCCCATGCATGTACCAGACAAAACCTTTAAGACAGGGAAGGAAAGACTGAAAATCCTTGAAAGTTGGGCACATTTTGACAGCAGGTATCATAAAAATAAAGTGCTGTTAAGCAGAAGAGAAAACAACTTTCTATCTCAGAGTTGTTCCTGAGGAATCCCTTACTGTGCAAAGATCTAAGAAGCAGTAGTGTGTTTGGCCTCACCAGGACTGATGTGATTTCACTTCAGCTCTTGCCCAAAACCAACAACTGACTTAACTCAGAACCTGTGAGGAAGCACTAGGTTTACCTCTGCATGAAAAATATTGCTCACCCAGTCCAGACATTAATTCAATGCTGCGATTTCAAGCTTTGTCTTTATGCATATTTTAGTCTGTCCTTTGAAATAATGTAATGACTGAGCATCCTGGCCCCACTTCTGGCCATTCTGTATCTTCCTTATTTTCCTAGAGATGCAAGACAGACATTGAAGTGGCCATCTGGAGATTTCCCCAGCCTACAGGTAGCACAGCTAACTAGGCATGGCTCTGCATTGCAAAAAATGTGTGGCCTGGCTGAGTAAAAGAGCAGAGGGCAGAACAAACTGTGTCTGTACGAGCCCCATGGAAAGAGCTGGGAGAGAAACAGAAAGTTTACCTCCAAAGCACAACAGAAATACACAAGACTCTTTTTCTGTAACATTATTGTTTGCCAATGAATTCACCTCTCTAGAGTAACAACAGCTACAATCATGCTACAAATAAAGCTTGAGCAAGTTGTTAGAGGATTCATCATCTCCAGTAATTTCCATTTTTAAGAACATATATTTCTAGAACATGTTGCAACATGTTTTATTTCTATTATAGTCAAGCCTGAAACTGCAAGATGCAAAGATCTCATATAAAAGCATTCCACATTCTCAATTGTTTGTAATGGGCGTTAAAGGAGTTTACTTATTTCAGGGCACCATCCTCTTTCACAAAACCTGATGTTCATATTCAGAAAAATGTGTTCTTCAAATCAGTGTTATGAACCTTTGAAAATTGAATGCCATAAAATTAAGCACAATGCACGATATAGTCCTTCATGTTTTCCTTCCTGTGTTCATTTCTTTTAGTGCTGGAGTCGGCAGAACTGGCTGTTTCATTGTGATAGATGCCATGTTAGAGAGAATAAAGCATGAAAAGACTGTAGATATTTATGGCCACGTAACTCTAATGAGAGCGCAGAGGAATTACATGGTTCAAACTGAGGACCAATACATCTTTATCCACGATGCACTGCTGGAAGCAGTGACATGCGGAAATACCGAAGTGCCAGCCAGAAACCTGTATGCATATATCCAGAAGCTGACACAGATAGAAACAGGCGAGAATGTCACAGGAATGGAACTGGAATTTAAGGTACTGGGATTTTATATTGTGGGGAACAAAAACCAAATGGCTGCTGAAGCCGCGCCTCTGATCCTGAGAAG
>NW_010102767.1:0-3685 GCF_000699245.1 Pterocles gutturalis
AGCGTCGGAAAATTATGATTTTGTTAGAAATTTGGGGTTTTTCCATCTTCGGGTTGGTTTTGGCGATGCCGATTCCGAATTTTGGGGAGAAATTAGGTTTTTCTCCATCTCCGGGTTCGTTTTGGCGATGCCAATTTGGAATTTTGGGGAGAAATTTGGGCTTTTGAAAGAAATTTGGGTTTTTTCCGTCTCCGATTTGGAATTTTTTCCTTTCCGGAGCCGCGTGACCCGACCGTTGGCGTCTCTTTGAGATCCGTGTTTTCACGTGGGGTTTAATCCGGATAAATTTCCGCCGTCGCCGCAATCCCAGATGGGTTTTCTTGGTGCCGGTGGGACCCCAGCAGGTCCCATCGGGCGCCGGGAGCGTTTGCCGGGGCGGCAAAACCCGTCGGAAAAACGCGGGAATAATATATCGGCCGAGATCCATCCCTTCCCACCTCCAAATTCCAGGAAAATCAGGGGTTAGGCACGTGCTGAGCATCGTGTCCATGGTGCGGGTGGCCACCAAGAGCTGCAGGGCGCCGGTGACCCTCGTTTTGGTGTTAATTGCCTTAATTGGGGTGAAGATAACGAGGTCTCCTCGTTTTTTTGAAGGAATCGGGATTTATTGCGATTGGATGCGTGAAAACGATTTTTACGGCGCCGGAAGGCTCGGCGTGGCCGGCGTGGAAGGCGATGTTTGCGTTCGCGCCAGGCTCGAAGCCTAATTAGTCATCGTTAAGCCACGGCCCGCTTAATTAGAGCACATTGATGTTTGGTTGGGCGGGTTGGGACTCAACGGTTGGTCTTTGCTCCGGCGTTGAGGGATTTCTCCGAGTTTGACATCCTTCGACCTCGGTGATTCATTTGGACGTTGACCCCGGTTTATTTTCTTCGAAAATGACGTTTGAGTTTGGTTTAATTAACGCTCTTAATGAGGTGGGTGGTCACGGAGGCGTTAACGATGTGGGTTGGGTGGGTTGGATGGTTCTGAGATGTTTCTGGTTGGGTTGGATGTCTTCTGGGGGTGTTGGTGGCTCCGATTGGTCCGTAAATATGGATCTATAGGAGCGTCTGCACGTATACGTTGAGCGTAGTCAACGGCTCGACGTCCACATGGAGATCGGTGACCAGGGATGTCCCTCAGGGGTCTGTACTGGGACCAGTATGGGTCGGTGCCGTCATCAGCGACCTACGTGGTGGGATTGTGGGTGACCCCGAGCCGTTGGGACCCTCAAGGGACCAGCTGGAAGCCAGAGGGAGGTGGAGATGATGGTCAAGGTGGACTTCAGGAGGTTCTACGAGGTCAAGTGAAAGGCTGGATGGAGGGATGGATGGTTGGAGAGGTGGATGGTGGGATGGATGGATGGTTGGATGGACAGTTTATGGGATGGATGGTTGGATGGACAGTTGGTGGGATGGATGGTTGGATGGAGGGATGGATGGATGGTTGGATGGTTGGACAGACGGTTGGATGGAAGGTTGGATGGAGGGACGGATGGTGGGATGGACGGTTGAAGGGACGGACGCATTGTTGGAGGGATGGACGGATGGTGGGATGGTTGGATGGATGGATGGTTGGAGAGATGGATGGTTGGACGGACAGATGGTGGGATGTTTGGACAGATGGTTGGATGGTTGGTTGGACGTACGGATGGATGGATGGATGGTTGGACAGACAGGAGGCTGGTTGGAGGGATGGTTGGATGGTTGGATGGAGAGATGGATGGAGGGATGGACAGATGGAGAGATGGTGGGATGGATGGATGGTGTGATGGTTGGACGGATGGATGGTGGGATGGATTGATGGTGTGATGGTTGGACAGATGGATGGTGGGATGGATTGATGGTGTGATGGTTGGACGGACGGTTGGATGGTTGGACATACAGACGGATGGTGGGATGGTTGGTTGGAGAGAGGGACGGATGGATGGATGGTGGGACGGTTGGAGAGATGGTGGGACGGTTGGAGAGATGGTGGGACGGTTGGAGAGATGGTGGGGCGGACAGATGATGGGATGGTTGGAGGGATGGTGGGATGGTTGGAGAGATGGTTGGACGGACAAATGGTTGGATGGATGGATGGTTGGTTGGAGAGATGGATGGTGGGATGGATGGACAGATGGTGAGGATGGATGGTGGGATGGTTGGATGGATGGACAGTTCGATGGTAGGACAGCTGGTCAGTTGGATGGGTGGATGGGTGGAGAGCAGCCCTGTGGAGAAGATGATTTTGTGGCCATTTAGGACTTAAAGGGGCTTGGAAGAAAGATGGAGAAAGACTTTCTTCAGGGTCTGGAGAGACAGGACACGGGACAATGGGTTAAACTGACAGAGGGGAGGGTGAGGATGGACATGGAGAAGGAGATGTTGGACATGAGGGTGGTGAGACCTTGGAGCAGGTTGCCCTGAGAAGTTGTAGATCATGGAAATGTCCAAGGTCAGGTTGAATGGGGCTCAGAGCAACCTCACCTAGTGGGAGATGTCCCAGGTTGGACTGGATGATCTCTGAAGGTTCTTCCAACCCAAACCCTTCCATGACTCTACGGATGGGGCTTGGAGAACCTCATCTAGATGTCCCTGGCCATGGTGGAGGTTGGACTGGATGGTCTTTGAAGATCCTTCCACCCAAACCCTTCCATGATTCTCCTCTAACCCCGCATTCTGAGCTCTCGCAAACCCGTCGGCAAGACCCAACAACTCAACCCAACGCCGCGTATCCACCAACCCACCTCAACAGTGGTTTCTTCCCTTCTCCTGCCGGGAAAACGCCGCTGGAGGAGCCGGACTTGGCCGGAGAAGGGCAGTTACAGCCCTTTCCCTTTTCTCTCAGGATTATTTTTAATTTTCTCTCAAAATCACCAAATTATTTTGAAAACCTTTTACGAGTTGACCAACGCAACCGAAGCCACGTTGAAGGTGGCGTTGGGGCAACTTTTGAATATTTAAATGTGAAAAAACGTCACTTAAATTAAAATTTTTATTTTATGTTTTTTCCCCGTTCGTGATGTTTATCTTCTGATGGATAAATAATTTATCGGAAGGGTTTGGACCATCGAGGTGTATTTATTTATTTTTATTTTTTATTTTAATTTTAATCCGGACTCGGATTTGCCTTTGTTGATCTGAGATGCTCCTGGATGCCCCCAAAATAAACACGTCCGACTCCAAATTACCCAAAATCAGCCATTGGGGTGGGATCATGCCGCACAATCCCACCGGAGAAGGGCAACGCCGAACCCAATCCTTGTTTTTTAAGCTTCATGGTTGGTTTTATTTTTCATTTTAGGACTTTTAGTCCAAATTTGACGCTTGCAGAGGACGGAACAACCTCAGGTTTTGGCACCGGGTGGTTTAACCGGCAGCTGGAGAGATGCAAAACTTGGGGAACGACGGCATCTTGGGGTCACGCCATCACCACGTGGCTCCGGATTTTTTTTTTTTTTAATTTGATGATTTTAATCCACCCAGAAAACAAAGCGTTGGAGTCACCCCACGTCCCGTTGAGTTGCTGTTTCTTCTTGTCTCTGCATCATCCGGCTTCTAATTTTGAGTTTTATTTTATTTTCAATTATTCTACTAAATGCTCAATTTTCTTAAAAAAGGAAATTTCAAAGGGGTGCAGGACCGTGCGGCGGAGGACGGAGCTGCGTCTCCTTAACCCCTCTACCCCCAGGATTGAATTTCTTCCCGTTTCCCAGTGGCG
>NW_010102767.1:3709-4106 GCF_000699245.1 Pterocles gutturalis
CGTTTCCCAGGGGGCCCCGCCGATTCCGCCGTTATTTTCGGAGCATTCGACACCCCGGGGTGAGTTGAGAAGGAAGAAAATCCCATCGACCTGGGGGAAGAGCCGCAACACTGAGGTCGTTCCCCTTAAATAAACGAAAAACCGAGCCAAAAATCAACCGCCGCTGGCCAATCCCTCGCCCTCGGGGGGTTTTTTGGAGTCACAAGCCGGAATTTCTCCTCCTGAAGCGCCCGCTGGGGCCAGCGTGACCCCGGTGAACGGCGCAAAGAAAGAAGAAAGCTTTGTCTCTGCTTTGAGAGCGCTTGAGGAGCTGCTTCGTTGAACCGACGATTCATTCCGGCGCTCGTGCGACACACGCACGCGAGCGGCCAACGGCGGGGACTGGCGGGGGAAAAAC
>NW_010102768.1:0-24926 GCF_000699245.1 Pterocles gutturalis
TGCTTGAAGCTGGTCTCTGAAGCAAATAGAATAAGTTGTGCCTTCATGTTGAACAAATCTTCCCAACCTAGGGACTGAAGAGCAAGCAGAAAATCCTGGGAACCCTTGCTCAAAAGTTTGCAGACTTCACCTCCTCTGAGAGTCAGTTTGTATAAGCAGTTGCTTCACCAAGAACTTGCTGGGGCAATGGAACCAACAACTGCGGTGTGTATAGGTGTGATTTCTTCAAGACTAAAGTGTGAAAGAACCATGCCATTGCAAAATATAGTTTAGCAGCAAAGGAAATACTACATTTCTCATTTCCTCTCTTACTGTTTGCACAGATCTTAGCAATTATCCAATGTAATCATTCAGTTATGACTCGAAACTGATCCCTTTTGAATTGAATAAATGAAAAGAATGAATGAATTGTGCTGGTGGCTTAATCAAGGCTAAAAAGCAGAACACTGTTTTTTTACCACTTTCTATTTGAACTATACTGAATTCATCCACCTCTGGAACCTGAGTATAGTAAAGTTACCAACCTTTTCATTTACTGCTATGCCACTGGCTTACAGCAATGCTATCCTAACTACACCTTTCTCCTCTCCAAAGGTGAAAATTCCTGAATAGAGCAGGAGTTTCTTGCTTCTGTTGTATCTTAAAGGAATCTGCCGCTCATAAAGGTTTCCACTGCTCTGTTTGTTGATATTGAGTCATGAAGATATCACACAGTAGTCAAAATTAGCTTAGCAGTTGGTACAAGAATCCTGTTCTCTCTGTCAGGTTAGCAGGTTTCCCTGTCCTGTTCAACGTGATCCTGTTCACCAGTGTTCCCCAGGGCTTCCTTTGGTGGGAGTGGGAGGTGGTCACTGTTACTCCTGGCCCTGCCCACACCTCGTCAACCGCCCTCATGAGAGCTGCTGGCTCCTGGTGGGTCTCTGCGCTCCCTCTGGGTTTCTCTGGCTCAAGAAACGCCCCCGTATGCTGAAATCCCCCACTCTTCTGCGGGACACACCTGCTCCAGATCTGATCACCAACACTGACACCTACCATGTTGTGTCATGATCCTATCTGTCTGTTACTGCAAGCCTTATTTCCTGTGAGATGCTGAGGGAAAACTCAGTATCTGTGATTGAGCCTTGACGTAAAGTCCTTTGGTTTTTGTTGTGGTTCACCGTGGGAAACAGCAAGCACCATATGCTGCTCGCTCACTCTCCCCCTTCTCAGGGATGGGGAAGAGAATTAAAAGGGTAAAGGGAAACAATAGTTGTGAGTTAAGAACAATTTAATAAATAAACTCCAACAAAACTGAAAATAATAATATTGAAAATAATAATGAGAATAGCAATATATACAAATATACAAATACACAAATGAGTGATACACAGTGATACTGCTCACCATCCAATGACCAAGGCTCAACCTGTTCTCATCTAATGACCCCGGAGTAGGGAGAATCCTGAAACTACAATCCAGAAAAGAGATAAGAGCCCGAGCATCTGAGAGACCAAGAGCTGATGGACAGAACAAGATGACCCGGAGAGAGAGCAAACTTCCAGACAGATCCTCACCTATATACTGGACATGCCATGCATGATATGGAATAAACCATTGGCCAATTAGAGTCTCAAACTTAAACCTAAGATTGAATCCTAGGCTAGTAACTGGGGCTGTGCTCCCTCCCAGCTTCTCCTGCCCCTGCAGACACAGGCACAGCAGAGAAGCTGGAAAGTCCTTGACAGTCCTGGCAGCAGCTGTAACCATCAGTGTGTGATCAGCTTCTCCTCAGCACAAACCCAAAACACAGCTAGTGAGCTGCTGTGAAGAAAGTTAACTCTGTCCTAGCCGAAACTAGGACAGTTGTTTTTGTGGGTTGCTTTGTTTGCCTGTTCTATTCAGTTACATTTTTTTCTTAAAGTGCATGGAGAAATAGATTGAGGCATTCACCAGCCAAAAGTAGTATACCAAGGGAGGATAATCTACATACTTTTGAGAAACCTCAGTTTTAGACTGCTCTTAGATTTGAAAGTGTCAGCCAACAGTGGAAAAATCAAAGCCACACCGCAATAATTCATCAATCTATTATTTTGGGATGTATTTAATTGTTTTTTTAAACATCTGTCTTACAGCAACGAGTTTGCAAATTATTCCTATTTTATGCTGATTTTTTAGTTTAATTATATACCTTTGGAATGATGTATCAGCCAAGTATTTAATAAACCATGTGGAAAAGAAATTAATATCTCTTATTCTGAGATCATAGTCCTTCTGCTGTTTCTAATCCTTATAATTACTTTGACAGTGAGACTCTGTCTAACAAAATAAATTTGATGATGACACTCTATTGGATATGCCCAGAAGCATGGATTGAGTGAAAAAAAAGAATATTACGCACCTGGGGTTATTACACTACAAATACTCATATTACAAGCTTTAATCTTTACTATTAAAAGAGACACCAGCCAGGCAAAGATATAGGTTTAAACCTCTGAAGAGTATAATGAGGTTTTTCTTTCCACATTTCCAACCTTTACATTCCAGTATGGACATTGCATTCAAACATTGCAGATGGAGACTTTGGGATCGAGGCTCCTGTTTAGAAACATTAGGTTATAAGGCATTGGTGGTTGTCTTGATTGCATTTTAAATTGTTCAACTATTAAAATCTGATCTAAATTGAGTCAGAAACAATGTTTATAAATTATATTAAATTCTGTATTTGTAATCAGTGGACAAGGACTTAGATAAGAGCTTCTCATTTGTACTAGTAGTAATGGCCAATGCTTTGAGTTCCACCACAAATTAATTACTTTTCAGAGAGAGTCTGATTTAAAAATACGTCAAGAGGATACAGAAGTCTTATTTTTCTTCTCAATGTGTTCTAATTTAATCTCACTTTAGTCTTACAATAGGAACTAAATAGACAATTCCTGACAAAAATATATCTACCCAATGGGTAATAAGTTTACCCATTAGCAGTGGCTCGTAGGCTAATTCTCACACTGTGAAACCAAGCATTCTTTCCGAAGAGCTTCCAGTTTTAGAAAACGAGGCATGAATATTCAACAGAAAAGACTTCATTTTGATTTTCATTATCTGCTACACTTGACTGTACAGGAGGTTCAAGAGCATATACTATGATAATTCCCTCCCAGTCTCAGACAAAACTGATAAAGAAGTGTTTACTGATACACAAAAATGCTGAGGTGTGAGGTTAAGACACTCCAATTGCTTTAATCTCTCTGTATATACACTAAATTATCTAAGAGGTTGCTCTGGAGGTGGGTGACTACACAGTTTATTATGACAACTTGGGTGGTTTAAAACTTCCTTTAAACGCAAATTTGTGTGTCTGAACTTATTTTTCTATAGCAATACTAAAAACCTTTTACATCTGGCTTAGATTGATTCAGGAATAATTTAAATATGAAGATGAAAGAAGGAGTAGAAAGGGGAAAATAGACCTTCTACCATTTTGCCAAAATTTGCAGGCTACATTGTATCTCCTTCTGTGTATCCCCTTACTCATTGTTTCAGGACAGTTTTGCTGAATAAGATATTCTTTACTGTGCATGAGTGAATGAATGCATAACGAATTACAAAATATAAATATTTTGCTATGTAATGTTACTGTTAGGACAGCTTTATCCTATAAAACTTTTGAATTTCACTGCTTTAAAAATTAGTTCTCTGAAAAATTGTAACTTCTATCAATATTTCTCTCAAATAAAAAAGAAATTAGTATTGCATATTTGATAAAAAAGCAAAAAAAACCCCAAAACCCCTCTAAAATAAAATGTTTTCCTCATTGACATATCTATGCAGTTTGGGCTAAATTTGAGTCTAGATCCAAAGTTCTTTGAAATATATCGAATTGTTTTAATTGGTGTCCTTGGGCTTTGGGCTGGGCACTATCAAATCATAGAATGGAATATTTGAAGACGGCCTAAAGGAGAACTGAAATAGATCTCCATTCTATCCTTTTTGTAAAAACACAAACATCTTAATAAATGCTGATCTTTCTTGTCTCATAATTCACTTTTTGAGCATACAGATACTGCAGGTTCATAACTTTTGACGGTACAGATAAACAATACATTGTACAAGAGTGAATTAGTAGTTTCAATCGAGATCCATTTCAAGCCGAAGTAGCCAGTAAAGGTTGCTCCAAGTTATTTCAAAACACAAGGGATGATCAGTTTCACCAAGGATTTAAAAACCAGATGTGAGGTTCTAACTGAATACATTAAGGTAAGTGTGACTTTGTTCAGACAGCAATTGGACAAAAGCAAAAAACTGCAAACTGCTCAGCCCATAGACACAAATACATATAAAACATAGAACCTAGATCCCCTCACACTGATCTTAATGTTCTTGTTACTCCAGTGACTTTCTAACTACTCGACTGGTTGTCATTCTCCCCGCTGCAGGCAAAGGACCATCCAAATCACATTCCATAAGCAAAGTCATGGAAGAGCTATATCGACAGCTTAAAAATGAGTTTTTTCTGGTTTTTCTGGCAGGAATTAGTATGTTTTTTGGCTTGTCAATTGGCAATGATTTTCCATTAATAGCAATAAACACTCCCTACCAGTGTCTCAGTCGGTGAGGACTAGAAGTGCCTTTTCCATGTAGGCTTTTTTCTTTATATTCTACAGATGTGACATTAAAGAGGTTTTAACAGTAGCTATAGACTTTGGCACACATTCCTGCAGCCACATGATCTGTCATTTATTACATATTACTTTTTCCACGCATCTCTTGTCTGAGTTCTTAAGTCTTTTTCAATGGTAGCATGCAGTAATGGCAGTTTGTCAAATGGCCCTGTAGAGAAAAAGAGCTGTTTTCTGTGAACAAGTGTACATTTGCTTTATTAAGGATGTGAAAGGATCTAGTGAATTAATGGAGCAATTCCAATTGTATGTGTCAGATGGGAGAACCAGAAACTTAGCAGGAAAACCCAAATGTAAACTCTGTCCTTGAATCACATGAGATGTCAATCATATAGCTACACCTATATAAATGCTCAAAGTCTGAACACCAAGATGGGTGGGGTGGGAAGCCTACTTTTAAGTAACAGAACAGACATCTCAGAAACTCGATGGAAAGAAGACACTTGGAGAGCACTATAATACTGGGTCAATGACAAAGAAATAACAACAGAGGTTTTGCCAGAGGAGGAACAATGCTATAGGTAAACATAGCTTAAATTCATTAAAAAATTAGCCTTGTCAACAGACAATGCAGAATCTTTACATCTGTATCTACCTAAGTAGGGAAATAATAGTAGGATGTTATCAGGTATGTGACTGTGATGGAGAGAGTGAAAGGGAAGCAGTGGCAGCAGAAGGCTTCAGGGATCCCAAGGCTGAATGGCTGAATATTGTGACAGAGCACGACACAAACAATAGATTTTAAGCCATCATTTCTAAGTATTTTCAGAGACAAATAGTCAAAGAATGCACAGAGGCAGAAGAAATTCCGGAAGCAGGTCTGAGCACCAACCGGGTCAACCAGATGTTGACAGCGCCTCCATCAGGATATTACTATAAAGAGCTTCTCTCTAGTAGCAACTGAAACATGCAGATATTAAAAGCATTTAGGGAAATAAGTTATCCTCCACCCAACAAAACACCTCTACAGTAACATCAGCTTCTGAAAGGAGATCAGCATAAATATGTGAAAGTGTTAAAAGAAAATTCAAAGGAGCAGTTGAAGGAGTGAAACATTTTCACATGGGATGAAGTTTATTAATCTCAAGGTAAATGGAAAAAATACAGTCATACAATGGAGAAATTGTGGCAAAGTTAAACTTCAGAGTGAAAAAAAAATTATAAGAAGTAAAAAAAAAAAAAAAAAGAAAAAGAAAAAAGAAAGAAAGAAACCTTTAGCAAGATAAATATAAAACTGTACTAAGGCAGGGCATAAAAGAATTTTGAGGAACAGTTTACTAAAGGCAAAAAAAAAAAATGAATAATGTTACTAAAACACAGAAGAAAGAGATCTTGCCACAGAGTCATTAGGACTGGTAAATGGCTGAGATGTAAAATGAAGGTTCCCAAACAATGAGATAATTTGAGAGAATAACTAGGTTATTGTTACTACTTCCAGTGAAGGAATTTAGAGACATTCCTACACTGAAGCCTTCCTTTAAAAAACTTGCTGTGAATACCTGAAATGACAGTGTCAGTGGAAGAGACTTTGGAAAAACTCAATTAGGTAAAGAGTAATAGCTCTTGAAGACTGGAATTTGAGAAATAAGGTAAAGTTAATAAAAATGAATACATTTAGCTTTAGCATACTTCTGTGTTGGAGGAATGGAAAGTGATGACCTTTTTTATAAATGGTTTCAAAGAATAACAGAGCAGTAAGACTGACTTCTATACCAATACAGCAAATGCAAAGTAAAATAAGGTTTAGGTTAATATACAAATACATAGATATAATATTGAAGAGAAAGAGTCAACATGCCTCATGGAAGGTAATTATGTTTCACTGTCTACTAAAGAGCTCTGGATAGTCACCAAACGTGGCACTAAAGATAACCAGCTCGATATAATGCCCTTGGGATTTTTGAACCACTTTTGATCTGATCATTTGCAAGTCTTAAAGCCTGAGTCAAACTGTGTGGAGATGAATCACAAAGACCTGAGTTGCTTGGGGCTTATTGCACATACATTCCCTAAAGGATGAGAAGAGGCAAAAAACAGGAGCAAAGGAGAAAAAGCCTTGTTCTAACCTGGAAAGCATATTTTGTCCTAGCAATTCATACCAGCAAGGAAAAAAAGTTGTTGAAGTGTACAAGAAGATCTGATTTTGGATTTATAATTAAGGAAATGGAGGAGCAAAAGGTAGAGAAAAATTGCTAATTTTGCCAATGGAGACATTTTATAGGTACAATGTTACAGGGAGTCAGTGAGATTTGTTCTGATGAACATGCTAATAAGCAATCAGGAAAAGGAGATGAAAAGCAATGTAATATTTTGCTGATGACACACAGCACCAAGAAGTGTTCAGGAAAAATATATGGAAGAAAAATCACTTGAGGGTTTATTGCACACAAGTTGCAGACACAAACCGCAGATGAAGAAGTCTCTAAGCAACAGCCTGCTGGAGTGCCACTGTTTTGAAACTCTTGCTTTGCTTGTATTTGTCTTTAGAAGAATTTATCATTTCAGTATCTTTTGGCTCAGGATACCGTACTAGGTGAGCAGCTGGTTTGTCCCAGGATCTTGGTTGTTTTTGCTGTGTTCTGCAGAAGGGACAGTGTGGAGGAGCGGAAAGATACTCTAATATCTGATTCCAAAATGAAATCCACCTGCATGACCACCAAAGTCAGATGCCTCATGTGGACAATGGATAGTGGTAATTTTCGCATATCAGTTTTACTAGTGTAGTTCTAAGATGAACATAACCGTGTCTTGTCAGAGCTTCAGATCAGGTATACTGGGTTAATGTCCCTTTAATTTCAAAAATAATATTTTTTTCCTGAGCTTCTGTTTGATTTTCGTCATCAATGAATACTTTCTCATTTGGGGATATACTGAAATTCCAAGTGTAACTGAGATTTGCCTACTCTTGAAGTAGTGGGAGCCAACTGTGATGCCCTGAAAGTATCTAAGTGGGATCATAGAATCACAGAATCATTAAGGTTGGAAAAGACCTCAAGGATCACCAAGTCCAACTGTCAACCCAACACCACCTTTCCCACTAAACCATGTCCCAAAGCACCACATCTACACGTTTCTTGAACACCTCCAGAGGTGGTGACTCCACAACTTCCCTGGCTATGCCATAGAACAACATTCTTGTGGCCTGTGCAATATTCTGTAATTCCAGAACGGGTAACCTTAGATGCTCTTTTTAAACACATATGACCTCTTAATACAACGTATTTTCCCTTGCACAAAGCATGCATAATCACTACCCCTGTTTATTCTTTTTTCCAGATGCTGTATTTTGTTTGTGGCAAATAAGCCTGTCCAGGACATTGGTGTTTTTCAACCATAATCCTGTTACTTATTCTCTCTTAGACATTAAGACAATGCATATGGCATGTATTACTGCCTTTCTAAGTTTAACTTGGGACAGAAACATTTCAAGCATGCAGTATTTTCAGGGAAGACTATTTTTCAGACAACACTAAAGTGGAGAGTCTGGACTAACAAGAATTTTTTTTTTAAGGGGATAAAGAAATGGCATTAATTGAAGTGTCAGGTCCAAATTGCTTCCTATTAGTGTAAGGACTGCCTTGCAGTTACAGCTTAAACCTAGAATATCTGGATGTCATTACTGACGGCATCTGTCTTAAGTTCTCGTATGGCCTATAGCAGTAATCACCCACATCTTCAGAGTTAAACATGGTTTCTAAGGAGCCTTGAACAGATCTGTCTTGCTTTTTTCTTGCTATGCTGTTCCACTATGAACAGCAGACTTCCATTACAACCTATCTCAAATACTATACTATCTAACCTATTAGTAATTTTTGAGACTCTTAAAGAAACTGAGTCACTGAAGTACACATGGTATTGTTATTACAATGATCATCTGCATGGCATAGCCACGATGTATGTATTGAAGTCAATTTTTTAAAAACTCTTCAAAAAGTATCCAGATTTCTAAGCAGATAACTTCTAATTTACAATTATTTTCATTTTTGTATTGCCAATCTTGAAATTGTACAAAAGCACAAGTGAGGATAACAGCCCAAAGTGATTGGCTTGGGTCAGACAATGGTCTAATGCAGTTTTCACAACCATGGCCAATAAATGATGTATAGGGAAGAATATATGAATAAAACTAAGCATAGATCTGTAGCTCTGACCTTCATCTCCAGCAATTTGCAGCTTAACACTTCCAGATAACTATTCCGCTTCCCCAAGCAAAGAAAATAAAAATAAAAAAGAAAAAAGAGAAAAAAAAAAACAAAGAAAAGATGAAAAACAAACAAAAAAGGAAAAAGAGAAAAGAAAAAAAAAAAGAAACAAATGAATAAAGAAGAGCTAGTACCTGCGGTATCTCTTACAAAGGCAGGAGTTTAGGTGCTTGGAAGTGTATATAACAGTCTGGTTTTAATATTTGCACTCCAACAGAACAGATTCAGATATTTACATTTTTAATAGCAACTGAAATTCAGCATTTAGGTATGCAATACAATGCAAGTGGGAAAAATACTTCTAAGTGGGGCTCTACATGGCCTTTTATCATTAGGAGGGAGGTCTCACTGAGGACAGTCCTCTGAAAGCATCATCCCCACATTCAATGATGGTCAAAAAGACAAACATACATTATTAGGAAACAAAGGAGAACAAAAGAGAAAATATCATCCTGCCAGTAAACGAAGCTGTAGCATGCCTGTGTCTTGAGTGATGCACACTCAAGGTGCATTTGTAGCAACACAGGAGAAAAAATATCAGCTAGAACTTTGAAAACTGCAGGTAAGTGTCAAGGACAGCCCAAAGTATGAATGCCTTCTGTAGGTTCCACGTGTAGAATGACTGTTTGGTATAGAAACGACATGACAGAAGCAGAACAACCATGAAGGCTGTAGAGAAATGGAACAAGGAATGCTTGTCTTAAAAGAAAAAATCAGGAATCAGATTGAAATCAAATAGAAAGGGTACATTTTCACATGGAACTTCACTGACTGAGGTACTCTTGGCCACAGAATGTGATGGAAGCCAAAAATACCAAGAAAGGGATTAGAGAAATTTGTGAAGGTTTAGTTCGCTGGGGAGTATTAAACCTGTTAGTTCAATCCAACCTCTGCCTCAGGAAGTCTCTAAACTGCTAATTGCCAGAAGCTGGGTGTACAGGGAAAAGTTTATTCCCTCCTTGACTTCTATTTAGGAAATAAATTCTCTGCTCCAGATTTAAATTTCTGGTTAAATTTAGAGACAACAAGAGAACACCTTGCAGCAGAGTGTGCAAACACTTTGGTCTGTAGTCAGGCTCTGAATTTAAAGGATTTGTCTTGATGAAGTGTGGGAATTGCAACTCTCCTTTCTCAAAAGCATTCATAAGATAAGAAATCATCCCTTCCCATGGCAGGAGGATTGGAACTAGGTGATCTTTAAGGTCCCTTCCAACCCAAACTGTTCTACGATTCTATGAAAACATTTATTTCTGGCCAGTTCTAGCCTGGATGCATAAGAAGTGATCATAGCATTGGGAGCAATCCTGCATGGTTGCAGATGAGCTGAGGGGTGGCAAATGATTTCTCATCTCTAATTTATGGCTGCAAATTATTATCATTACTTTGTCATTTGTTTATGCTGGTGAGGTTTTTTTATGGCAACAGTGGATACTTGTATTTGATGCCATATTATTATTGGCAGAGATGATTCATAATGCATGGTGTTCACAGTAATGGTCTCATTCTGTGGTCTCTCAAGAACCACTGGTCTCACAAAAACGTATCAGATTTGCTGGGTTTGTCTTGCTCTTTGTTTTATATAAGGCTGTCTTTTCTTGACTGTGTAAGGACCTTCTATTTCTCCATCTGCCCTGTCTCTCCAGCTGGCCTGGCCAAGTGCTGGAAAGTTATGAAATCTTATATTTTCTTTCAAATTATAAACAGTGTGCTATCAACCTCTCTCAACACTTTATGGTGATTTAGAAAACATTGTGGAGTGTTTTTTTCTTCTGAAGTTTCCATCTGATCCCTTAGACACATTCACAACCACGTAACCATCAGACTGATTCAGGATGAACATCCTCTGGCTGCTCTAAAGCAGTAATTTCCCTTTCTCCCAGCAGGAGGAGAGAGGAAGTCACAGTATTTCTGTCACTTCAATGATGAGAACCAGTTTCCTGAATGCCATAAGCAAGTTCTTTTGCCCTATGGCTGGAAGAAACTCTGCCTGTAAGTTACACTTCTCAATGCTCTTCTCTTCCTGGAAAGTTTACTCAAGGTGACTGAACTGAGCTCTGGGTCAGTTGCTTCTTGGTAGCTTTTATTTCCTCTTCTTCCATTCATGTCCAACCCAAACCATTCTATGGTTCTATGATTCTATGTTAGTCTGCCAGGCAAAGGAGCTGGTATGGGTGGTATGGCATGACATAATCCAATGTTTAGCACCAACCCTGCACCTGCATGGTCAGAGGAACAGCCAGGAAGGTGGCTGAGACGGTTCCAGCAGACGGTTGTCCTCCATCCTCTAGTGGCTCTCTCTCCATGATGACATCAAGCACTTGGGTCAATAAAAAACCAGCTCCAAAGTACCTCTGGCCTTCAGTGGTGTTGACTTAATTTTATTAAAGTCCTTCCCTCTCTTTAGCTATGTTGTGGTCTTCATCAGAATCAGAAATGTGACGGGTGGGACCTGTCTCAACTGGCTTTGGACAGTGTCAGTGCAGAGAGGTACGGCTGAGAGAAGTCACCCTCTTCTCTCCTTACAGTGAGAGGGCAGCAAAAGACACTGTGAGCCCAGATGATGTGTCTTACTTTAGATCCATACTTTGGTATGAGATGCAGCATGTCCTGGTTTCTTTGCATAAGGCAGCCTGCAGAGGCTGGCTGGGATATGGGCTAAATCTCCTTAAGGGAGGACATCTTCATTGCGTAGCTTATCTAACTTAATAGAAAGCCACCATCAAGCCTCATTCCCTTCTCTTCACCACATTGTGTTCCCCCCCCACCCTTCCTTTGGGCAGCAATTTGTCTGATCTCACAGTAACCCAGATTCTGGAATATAATGGACATAATGGAACATACTTGGTTTTTCAGGGCTAGCTTCATGCTAATTTGGCTTCTGGAACCAGCTCACAACTAAAAGGTCCAACAAACGCCCACACCAGGTCAAAGAAACTGGTGGGAACACACTGGCAGGGAGGAAGAGGAGGACTCCTTTCAGCAAGAGGCAGGAGTTGGATAGACTTTTCCATACCATCCTTCTCCATACAAAATGAATTTCAATTACAATGGTCATTACGGAATAGATTGCCCGCATCAGTCTTATAAATGAATATTTCAGTGTAAACACCTTCCCAGCCTCATAAACGGTTGGGGTCCAAGACCTTGGGTGTAGGCAGAAGGGCAGCTGGCTCTGCAGAGTGGCTACTTACTGGGCTGGGCTGGGGAAGAGAGGGAAGGAAATGAAGGTTTAGGTCTGGCTGCCATTGGGCTGACCACTCTCAAGAAAAGGTAAAGGAATTACAAAAGGGATCTCGATGAAATTAAACTAAATATGCCTCTTTAGGACCTAGCTGTAGGTCTCTGTTTAGCTTTGCCATTGAAGTACCTGGTCTCAAATGTTGATTTCTCTGCGATGTGAGAAACAACATTTCACTGACATTTTTGTTTTTACAATTATTTTTGAACTGTTAAAAAGTCTAGTTTGGATAAAGGGACAAAGATTTGAAAAGAGATGATGTTTTCCACTGAGGGTTGTGTGTGGAACTGGTGAAGACTATATGAAGTCATACCATATGGATTTGCTTAGACTGAAGGAATAATAATTCACATGCACACTTTATAGTCTGTGTTCTAAAGCTTAGCACAGCCTTCCTTTAAATCCCAACATGTGGCTTTTTCCTAGCAGAACAGAACCTAAATACTTGGTAAGTGGTGTAATGCAGTGGTAAAATGATAAAACCCATATTCAGCTAAAATTGTGCTTTACTGCCCTCTTGTTTCTTTTGGCTCAAATTAGAAGAACAAAGAAAAAAAATGGAAAAGAAAGTATTAATGAAAATAGGGAATGGTGGTGCCAGATGGAGGATGTGACCTGTCAGAACGTAGATCTCAGGAGATTGCTCCAGGAATCCCAGCCAGGCTGGCAGCTACTGTTTGCAGCCTCTTACTCCAACATCACAAAGAGATTCCTAAAGGCAAGCAGTCGGAGATCTCTTCACTGAGTTTTAACTGACAGGATCCTGAATCCTTTTAAGAAAACTGTTTTCCAGCATTTTCTGGGTAGAATCTTGTTTTCTATTCTAGCACACGGTGCATCAGTGATGAAGACTGAAAGGATTTTGGTTTAATTTAAATGAAGCAATGAATGTCTGTCTTGTGTGTATTATGTACAGATGTCTTAGCTATTTCAAACTGGATGGGGCAGAAGTTTTGACAAAAACTACAAGGACTGGCAGATGGATGCGGAATTAAAAACTCCTCCAAAGCCTGAGGAAGTGTCCTGGTTTTGGCTGGGACAGAGTCAACTTTCTCCGCACTAGCTAGTGAGAGGCTGTTTGGGTTTGTGCTGAGGAGAAGCTGAACACACACTGATGGTTACAGCTGCTGCCAGGACAGTCAAGGACTTTCCAGCTTCTCTACTGTGCCCGTGTCTGCAGGGGCAGGAGAAGCTGGGAGGGAGCACAGCACCAGTGACTAGCCCAGGATTCAACCAGTTACTAGCCCAGAATTCAAATTTAGGATTGAGACCCAAGTTGGCCAATGGTCTATTCCATACCATGCACAGCATGCCCAGTATATAGAAGAGGATCTGTCTGTAAGTTCTCTCTCTTGCTCCAGGTCATACTGTCTCTCTCCAGGTTGTCTTGCTGCAGGTGGTCCTTCTCTCGGGGTCATCTTGCTCTCTCAGGTGCTCGGGTGCATATCTCCTTTCCAGGATTGCAGTCTTGGGACTCTCCCTGCTCCTGGATCATTAGAAGGGAACAGTCTGAGCCTTGGTTATCAGGTGGTAAGCAGTGTCACTGTGTATCACTCATTTGTATATATTACTATCATTATAATTATCATTATTATTTTCAATATTATTGTAGTTTAGTTATTAAATTGTTTTGATCTCAACTCACAACTATAGTTTTCGTTTTGCCCCTTTACTCCCTTCCCCATCCCTGGGGAAGGGGAGAGTGAGCGAGCAGCTGTTGTAGTGTCTTGCTAACCAGGGTCCAAATCACAACAGGAAGCCACAGTGATTTTGTTAGGCTGTCAGTCAGACCTAAAATGACTCACCTGGTCTTTTCTACCATTAAGTAGAGATGTGCAGGAAGAGGGAGGTAAAGGGGGGTTACAAAGTCTTGTTAGCATGGCTTCACATGGCAAATGAGCCTCGGGGCTTCTCATACGTTTGTAATCCTGTGAAGCCCTGTTCACACTGGACTGGAATCCACTCATTAGAGATCCCATCCTATGTCTAAACTTCCAAAATACATCTCCCAGGCATCGATAATATTTCTGTAGGTAACTGTTGTCATGAAGTGTGCCCGTTCTCCCCTACTTTGAGTGCCACTTCAAATAAAAACATATTTTGATATAGCAGTTATAAAAACTATTTAAACACCCATTCAGAAGTTAATATTTAGGTCCTAAACCCTTTCTGAAACATCCAGACAGTTAAGAAAACTGGTAACAGAGATATTTCAAGGGAGATGTTATTGAAGAGGTAATTTTAAAATAATATGGAAAATGGATTTTCCACATTCCCTTGTTAAGAATAATAGTAGCTGCCTCCTGAGAGTCAATAAACAAGACAGTATTGCACTAAGTTTTGTAGAAAAATGCCCTGGAGCTTCTCTGGTTTGGAAACTGAGCAGAAATCTCACGAGAACTGAGGTTTTTCTCTCATATCTGAACACAGACAGACTGAAATGATCATGAGAGTTGTATGCATTTATCTATAAATAACCGATTAAAAAAAATGTACATTAACAGTGGTTTAAAGAAATTATATGTTTTGATGCACCTTTTTATTTGTTAAGTCTTAAAACAGATCAGTATTGACTCTGGCTATGGGGGAAGGGAGAATATGTTAGGCTCCTTAGAAGTTAGTCTAACTTGCATAGCAACAACTGTGTGCAGGTGCAGGTCAACATTTAAGCCTGGTTTTGGCCTCCACAACTTTACCACGAGCTCTGCAGCTAAGCTGTCACTTTCCCATTGTAAAAGAAACCCACTTAATTCTGTTAGCTTTGGAGAGGGAGCCTTTGACCAGCCTTGTTCTTTTGATAGATTTCACCCTTTGGGGAAAGAAGAAGAAGAAAGTAACTAAAATAGCAAGTTGGCCAGCTGCAGTGGAAAGGAAATAATGATGGGCTGTACCCAGGATAGAACAACACACCTATTTCATCGGTGCCTATTTTTGAACTGTCATTTCCTTTGATTTATAACCATGGTTTTGAAATATTTTAATTAAGAGAATGTAGCTTGTGCCAAGATTTGAAATAGTACAGGTGTCAAAGCCAATAAATATCACACCTTGAACTCAGACAATAAACCACGCACGCCAAGAAAGGGCCTACATTTGTAATTAATTAAGTTTGTGCAGGAGTGAAACTGTTTCTGAAGAACTCCAAGGGAAGGGGCAACCTTCCCTAAAATGCTGCCCTCTGGCCCATGATGCAAGCTGCCACTTAGAAGAAAAGTATGTTTGCATGGACCCTATCAGGAAAGTTCCTCTACTTGGTTTCAACATGATACATCATATTCAGGTGCACTGTTGTAAGCCTTTAAGCCCATACCAAAAACAATTGTCAGACTTCTTGGCACATATGGTAAATTTACGTACAATGCACCAGTGCCAGATGTATTGTGATTAAGTGTCCAAAACAATCTTTAGCTTATTTTTATTGAGTAAACAGACAATTATCAGTGATCCTTGAAGTCAGGAAAAGACCAAGTGTGGAGATTTAAGAGACTAAATGGTTCACCATCCTGGGAAATGGACTGAGTCTTTTTCGCGCCTAGGTCACTGTCTCAGGTGCATCTAACTCTAACACTAGACACAAGTTGATATTATCTCCTACTGTTTAAAGAGCAGCTGCTATGAAAAAAGATTAGGTGATCTCTATTTAACTCTTTTTAGGCAAATAAGTATATGTCAATCGACACTCAATTGGTAAAAAAGGGCAAGCCAAATGGAATAAAATAAGAGCCCAAACACATGCCCCTTTCATTATCACTGTTGAACCAAGCTTCTCTTTGTATCACTAGAACGTTTGCATAAGCTTAATTACTTTCCCATTTCCAGACAGCACTCCAACCTGAGCTGAATAAATACCACAAGAAAATTCTCTTACTGAATTTCCAGATGCTTGAAGCAGGTTGGTCTAAGTCCAGTGTATCCCTCAGATCTCTTCCCTCCTTTTCTCTTCACAGCCCTCGTGATCCTGGTAGATAACCACCTTCCAGATGTGGTAAGCAACATGGATATCATCTTCACACAGCTGCCCTGTCCTTTGTCTATCACCTAGCAAGGGAGAGGGAGGGGGGACCCAAGTGCTGTGCGGTAAAAAGATGGTAGATATTGCCCTCCCCTTCCTTTATACCCCATGCCTCCACAAACAGTTTCCAAGTTTAAGACTGAGCAGACACAGAGATGTTGCTGGAATGAGCAGAGGAGAGCTTCCTGACACATTAGAGACAAAAAATGTAGCTCCCAGAAAATGAGTCGGAATAGGTGATGGAAAGCATGGCTTAAACGCAGGGCAGAACAGCTTGTTTTAAGCTGGTTTAAACAAGTGTTTTGGGAATTGCCTTTGGTTTCAACAGCCATGCACCTTAGCTCCTCCAGCTCAGCCCTTCCAGGAGTTACCTTTTTTGCTTTTTCTTTCCCCAGGAGGAAACTATGGGACGGTATCAACTATCAGGCTAAAGATCAGGTCACCAGGTAAGTTGGTGGTGATGGATCAGGTGGTCTGTGGGGATGAACAAAGTCAGGCTGGGAAGTCAGCCACTGGGTCAGAGTCAGGATCAGTGGGGCACCTGAGCAGGCAGGCTTGAGACTGCAGCTTATCCCCAGTGAGGCCATGGGTGAGATATTCTTAACCAGCTCCTAAGGAAAAGGTTGTCAGCCCTGTCTGAGGCCTCTCCACAGAGCTGCATGGACGTGCTCTACCAGTGTCACCATCTTGCTCTATGCATATGTGAGAGAAAGCAAAGTTCATGGATTCTGCAGCAAAAGGTGACAACATTTGCCATGGTCTGTAACTTAATGTGAGAGCGATGGTTCCACCATCTCTGGTGTCCCTGCCAATCCACCCTTGCCAAGGACAGCCCAAAGAACAGTGTTCCCTCTGCCAAGCATTTTAGCCATCCTAGGATGAGATTTCTGGGTGCCTGAAAGACTGTGAGCAAAATTGATTTCAAACATTTTGTTTACATATTTTATTTAAATATTTCTTTCTACAGCTTGCACAGAGAGTCAACTGTCTAACCACCCCAAAGAGTGAATAGGCAGGATTGTTCCTCATTCTTTCTTTCTTAAATGCTGTAGCACTTTATTTATATTCTTCCTGGATATTTTGGAAATAGAAGTATTCTGTTCAACCACTCCTAGAGATGTGATTACTAGTCAACACTTAAGTCTTAAATGTGACTTAAATGTGTAAAATCTGTGGCACATTTTTGGTGAATAGATGTTGCAGAGCCCTGATTCCAGATCGTTTCAGAGCAAGTGAATCAGGCGCTCTCATGAAGGTTGCAGTAATAACGCTTGGGGCACTGTCACGCTTCACAGCCCTCCCCACAGCACTGAGTCACCAGCATGATTCAGAGCAGCCCTGGTAAAGTGCCCTAAAACCCTCCTTTGCCCACCTGCACAGCCTCCTCAGGTTGTGTCAAGCTTCTACTACCTGTCAACAAGTATTATTAAGAACTGATGACAGATCACAATGGGAATCACCTCCTGCCTTTAAAAAATTATATTCATACAGAACTTGGCACTTGGTCTTGTGTTATTTCAGGAGTTCCACTTCTAGTTCCAACTTAAAACCAAGAAAAGCAGAAATGGAAATATTTTTTTAATAGTTTATCAAGAATTTTCAGACCTTGACATGGCTTCAGATTCAATCTAGCTTGCCAAACTTGGGATGAAAGTTCGAACCTTTTTAAAAGTTTCACAGGAATGAAAGGCATCACAGAACAGTAGCTAGAACACAGAGTATGAAGCAAATGATCTGAATTATTTTTCAGATACCATCCTGGGATAGTTGTGCTCCCACAAAGCAGCTCTGGAACTCTCTGTCTGTTTCTAAATAGGTATACAAGAAATAATAGTTATATTTGTACCTTGTATAATAAATGCAGTATGTTAAATTGATTATTTAATCCTGCTCCCATTAACACTGCTCTGAAAGGCAATATAAAAGTAGTTAAACAGCAAACAAAAGACGTATTAAAGCTAAAATGCATGAAGGCCCAAATCCAGCTGAGCACTTAAGCACATGCATAACTTCAAGCAACAAGTATTAATGTCTCTCACACATATAACATTATGCATATGCTTAAGTGCTTAACTGGACTGGAGCCTAAATTCACGAAAGCAGCAAGGACTAAATCTCCATCCTTAAATTTCGCAGCTTTGCCTCGTTTTCACTTTAATGCTCTTGCCATTGATTTTTTTTTTTTTAATATTCACAGGAAAAAATGTTGTACTTTAATATGGTATTTGTGAGCATATGTGCATGTAGTCTAGGCATCCTTTTTAAAATTCTCCCTCTACCTTCTGGTGTAAATATTTTCCTACTGATCAGATCATCCACATGCTACTGCTTTTACTCAACACCAGAAGAAGTTTTTTTGTATTAGAATTTTCCCATCAAAAGCAGTTCACTGGTGTGAATCTCGCCATTGCATTTGCAAGACACTGAACAGCCCCGCAGCCTCTAAGAGACCAAAATGACACCAGCCAGTCCTGATCTGAAAGCTGTGCAGGTCTGTTAATGCGATACTGTGTTTGCAGCAGGGCTTCTGGTGTTACTTGCTTGCACACAACACAGAGCATAACGAAACAACCTCCCTTTAAATCACATCTGGATGGTGCTCAGTCGCCTGGGAGAGCACGTGGAAAGAACACAAGTCTCTTGACCAGTGGTCATGGAGACAAAGCAACAGTCTGACATCATTAACACTAGGAAGCCTAGATATGAACTTCTAAAATTTGTGAGATGACAGACATATTCAGGGCTACTATACATAGCTGTGACTTTTATCCAAACAAATACTGCATGTTACATAAAATATACTTAAGCAAAACTGGATTTTCTTTTTACTAAAACATGAAATTATTATTTGTGTGGCTTCTTACTTAGAGTTTTCAAATAATTTTCAAAAATGCAAGTAACAATGACTTTCCCCTATTTCTAGAGTTAAATGAGATTGTTACAAAAGTTTCCAACAAAGATGGATGTGTCTCAAACGACTTAGAGTTCCAGTTTAATTTCAGTAAGCCCCCAACTCTCCAGATGTTTGCCTAAAGTTCCTCTGAATGAGTCACATCTTCAAGCAACAAGCTTGTGGATGCTGTAAGGGAGTCTTTCTCATGATCAGACAGCTTCTCTTTCTTGGATGCCCTCTGGAACCTGGAACCACAATATCCCTTGTGTGACTGCATCATGTCTCCCACAAGGGAAGGTCTTTATTTGAAAGCATCAGCAGATGGAGAGCTCACTACATCTCTACAAGCCATTCCATTTTCTATTCAACTTTGTTATTAGAAAACTGTGTCCTGTTTCCAAATTGCATGTATGTGAAGCATCGTCTTGTATTTTTTCCCTTTGACTTGGAAACCTTAATGGATAGTAAGCTAGTTTCTCTCCATTAAGGTATTTAAACCACATAATTTCCTGATCAGCACTTTCTGTGCATTCTTTTCAAGCTTCTTTCATTGTCTCCTCCCAAACTTTCTTTCTAGCTGTTGTCAAGAGAAACAAATATTTTATTAACGATATTTTTGAGTTTCAAAATTAGAATGGGTCCAAGTAACTCTTTGTATCACCAACAAGTTAATGATATCACCGACAGGTTAAAAAATTTGTCTTTTCTCTCATTTTCCACCCCATCAAACCCATTTTTATGACTCATTTCATAAATTCACCCTACTATCACCTTCCTCTTCAGTCTCCTCAATGATTCTAAATCCTGTGAACCACTGCAGGACAAGGTCAATCTCATTCTTTGTTACTTTGACTTCCTGTATATACACTCTTCATCCTGAAAAAACAAAAATAAAAAAATAATTACTGTAAATTCTGTAGTAATCCTTTAATTTCTTTGTCAAAATTCTTCTGTAAATGCAAATGTAATTTGAAGGAAGAACAACTGGCACAAAGAAGGAAAAAAAAACTTTTTATTAAAGCTGTTTTCCCAATTAAAAAAAGAATAATTTCTCATTTCTTTTTCTGTTGTGGAAGAGTCTAGGACCAGACCAAGAAGAACACTTATGCTCCCTTCTTTGCAACTCTTTATTATTGCATTGGTACAAAACATACATTTTAGGATGGTGTTGGCCAGAAATGGATATAAGCATATGCTAAAGGTCAATTTTGTTTAATATTTTAAGTCTATGTTTTGGTTTCAAGTGTTCCTATAGCAACAGTCACAGTGCTTTGTGAATCCAGGTCAGTTTAGGAGCTGCAGGGTAATGATAAGATCTGAGTGGGCTCTGTGGTTCCATTTCAAATAACGGTCACTTTAAGCTTATGCAAAGTTTGTGTGATAGATTAATTATTGAGAAACTGTACTGAAATATTCAAACAAGCAAGATTTTTCGTCAGATTTGAAGACTCTGTGCTTTGGGCTGGATCACTACTGGAAAAATTTGTTGTCTTATTTTCTCGTTTGAAGTCAAATCTGTTAGAAAAGTCTTGGCTTTTTTTTTTTTTTTTTTTTTTTTTTACTAAAATGTGATTATGATCCTATTTTTTCCATTCCATCTATGACTTTATTTTATGCCTGTGTCCTTTGAGAAAAATGATGCATATGTTAAATACTCAGTCTAAGATGTATCTGGAAAATAATTTCCGTAATAAATCTACTGTTACAGAGAGATCTCATTTGAGCTTCTTTGTCCTGAGGGCATGACTAGAAGTCAAGCTAACACTTGTAGAGGATGTTCCTGTTAAAATACACATATTTTAACTCGACTTCCACCCATGCTGCATATCTAGATATTGTGAAATTCTAGTATCTTTCATCACAGGCAAGTTTCTGACCAAAGTAACTGAAGAGCATGGGAATTCAGAAGAGGAAAAATGCAGAAAACAAGAATGAAGAGGTGTCTCAGAGATACTGGAGAAGACCAGATGGAAAAGTAGTGAAAGTTATTATTTCTACTAAACAGGTTAGCTGAGCAACTGGTCAGGACCCGTACACCTCCAGTATATCATGACTGTTCTGTGCCTTGACTTCTCAGAGATGCCCTGTTTTTCATATTTTGTTTCATATTTTTAAGCCAAGGAAGCAAAAGAGATCCCAGGTGTGATGTGTCACACCTGAACTCTACACTCCTAAAAACTGATGTATAAACAAAAGCTAATTTGTACCTACTGGAAGGTCAAACTGGAGGTATTTCCATAAACCTTGAAAATGTGATAGGTTATGTTTCAACAAAGTATTACAGTCTGGCATCTTTTTTTTGTATGAACCATTTTACTCACCAGTGACATGTAATAACAATGCAGTCCTACAAAATGTTGGTATCAACATATTTATTTTGGAAAAGAACAATGCAAACCTTTAGAGTAATTCAAATTAAATCAGTAACAAAATGCAAGAATGTCTGTATCTGCAGTGTAACTAACATTAGCAAATAAACAGGTAAATGGATCACGGAAGAAAAATCTAGATTTTATTGAATAATCTGTAGCTTCTGCAGATCAGTCAATAAATACAGACAGTTGAATTTCTTCTTTCAGGTGTTTTAATTAAGGATAAATGCATAGAAACACTTTTATTTTAGGCAAAATTAAGTTTTCTCATTTTTCAGTGTTCAAGACCGGTGGCCTTGCTAGTTTACAAACTTCTGCCGTTACTTCTAGCACAGATGTACCTACCAACTGCAACCTCCAGCATGGAAGAGTCACATTTTAATCTAGTCACAGCATAGCACTATCTTTCTTGCTCAAATTTCCAGCTAATGGGGTTTCTTTTAGGATTATTTTTCCTGCTTTATTAGAAACTTGGAAATATGTCAGTCTAGAAAGACTTTAGTCACAAAGCTTTCCTTGCTTTTACATCTCTGAGCGTAAATGAGGTAACATTTGTAACTGTCTGCAATGTCTGCAAAATGGAATTTGTGTGAGTCCCTTCCAGACCTCTGATTGAAATCTTGTTTCCTACTCTCTGCCCAAGAGCTCTGAAAACATCATGTGTGTCAATCAGTGACCAAGAAATTGAAAAAAAAAGGCAAATGTACATTATTTTGGCTTGTGTAGCAGTTATTTCATTTACATCAACATGTAACAACCTCAAATGTATCCAAGGTAACCTTGTAAGTACTCATGAGCCTAGCCTAAGGGTAATGCTTTGCAGTGCATTCAGGAATACCAAGCAGTGTATATTTAGACAGAGGTTCCACAGCCTTCACAGAAATTCTATACACTATTCTCTCAGTAATTAGTTTTAGATCCACTTCATTCATTTCCCTTTGGAAAAATTTTTCCAACAGGCACTAGCAACTTTCATAGTTGTGATTATAATTAAAATCTTAAATATCAATTACTTTTGTTTAGAACTGTAAAAACGAAATTAAAATTCCAGTAAAAGTTCACAGCGACATTGAAATAATAACATTTTACAGTGGTGCAGATTTACTAGAGATACATGATTTCCAGCAATAACAAAAGACTGAATTCTCTGACTCAGGCAGTATTTTTCAGTTCTAAATTCCTATATTAGAGATCTTTATACAGTAAAAGCAGTGTAGATGTTGTGAATACAACCTTGGTATTACTATCAATCATTCAAATAGAGAATCTATAAAATGTTACTTGCTGAAAAATTATTTTCTGTCACAATCTTAAATCAAAACTGGCAAGATTTGAAATGTTTAATGGTTTTCATAGTTTAATATAAAAGCAAATTATGTATTTGTTAAAACAGTTTAAAAGCTTATCCACCATATTCCTCAACCTGTACATTTCCATGCTCACATTTGCCTATGTGATTATCATTAATGTGAGCAGAAAATGTTCTACATGTACACACTGAATTTGCAACCAGTCCAAGCGACAGCCTCCTCAAACTGCATATCCAAATACATTCAAAAGCCATTCCTCATGTGGAAATTTAATATCTTTTAGAGGTATTCGACATGTTTTAAAAGTTTTTTCTCTGTATTTACTGAAATTCATTTGGCTGAATTAAGGCAGAAGTTCACAGGTCATACCTTGTCACGGCATTTTTTATTTACCCTTTGGCTGGCACAGGATGCAGGTGACAATTTCCTCAGCTTCTCATCCCAACAAATCTTACAGTTCCTTTTGTTCTCTGAAAACTAGATAACATTTCTCTGATGGAATTCTCATGTATTTTCCCTAAAACATCTGCCAACTATTTTGCCCACAGCAGAGGTCCCATCCAATTTAATGTACTTCAAACGTGACATTCCCTAGCTCACTGACAAGAATTTGAAGGCAACTAATGTCCTGAGACAAGAGAGAAAGAAAAATTGCTTTATAACATTTATTTACCTTTCTTTTTTTCTTTTCCTTTTTCTTCATTGTCTGTTTTTACGAGCCTAGGGAGGGCAAGAAATAGCTTGGCTGCTGGTATAAACCTACACCAATGGAAAAACTTGGATTTAATCAAAACATTTTCCGATAATTCAAATGTTGTGCCAACAACAGGAAGTTCTCAAATAATGATTGCCATAGTTCACGCCCCCCCCACCCCCGTAACCAAAATGGTGCAGACATCAAAATGAAAACAGGATTTACAGATAGATAATGAGGAAAAAAGTGAAACACAATAAAAAATTTAATATTAATAGGTTATAATCATTTAAATGTAGTTGAACTGCAGATGATACACCTCCAAGCCTTAATTTTAACATTTTCAAAATTACCAAGAGAATTCAAAACCAAAATGTAACATCCACCCTTAAGACTCTTCAATAGTTTAGTTGATTTCAAAATATATATTTAGTGGAATATACAGATTCAAGCAAATAGATTAAATACCAGAACAAAGAAATTTGCTATATGTGTGATTCAAGTATAAGGCAAAGAAATCAACAAAAAAAATCTCTGGTAGTATTTGGGAGATGTTCAGTTTATACACACTCGCATTCAAAATCAGTTAACTTATCACTGAATAGGAACTGTATTGAATCCAAATCATAAGCTGTTTTGTGTTTACACATCAACATGTTAGCATAAGATTATTAAATTTCTGAGTCTATGTTTGACCTACGTATATATGTGTATAGTGCAGAGTTTTATCAACAGCAAAATGACTTCAGGACTTCAGTAATATTTTGCATTGCAAATGTAGCCTTGGGAAAATACACTAGTTGCTTCCTTCTTTAATGAGTTTCAGTAGATACTGTTGAGTAATGGAACAAAAGCACCAGAGGAAAAGTGTTGCCCTCAGACTTTCCTTGTATTCCATGAGAATTGTCACATCAAAAAGTTGGCTCCCACATAACATCACATTGAACTGAAGGGTGGTGTGAAGAGACAGGGTGAGGCTGGGATTTCTTGCAGAGTTTCGTTTCTTCTCCCTGGGCAGCTGTCCATGGCATTTGTTCACCTGCCACACAAATCTTGTGAAAGAAAGCAGGCGATACGTTGAAAAGATGCTAACCTCAGAGATGATATCTGAGCAACTGCTAGCGTGCTTTCAAGCACACTGAAATCAACAAAGAATATTTATTTTAGAGACGTGAAAAGGGTGAGGTTGACTGCAGCTTTTTGTTTAAAATGGTGAGAAGATTGCTATGGCGGTGACTAGGGCAACAGCAAAAATAAGGAACCAGCCAATACAGCATATACATTTATTACATATGCTACCTTGTTTACATCAGCTGATATGGCAGAGCTTCAACTCCCCTAACAGCTTTTCCATTTAGCCAGTGGAAACTTACTCAACCTTAATTTCAGATGGAGTGAACACCCATTTCAAGGCTTCAATTCAACTGCCACAAGCAGCCTAGTGCAAAGGAGATTTACAATATGTCCAAACGACATAATATTCCTGGAAGCTCATGCTAATGTCTTTAAGTAAATGGGTAATATTTGAGATTTTTTTTAGCATGATTTTC
>NW_010102768.1:24946-42036 GCF_000699245.1 Pterocles gutturalis
ACACTTTCTCAAGTACAATAACCATAGTGAGAGACCTGCTGAAGTTCTGAATATCTCCCTCACCCACCCCTACTTTTATTCTTTTGTTTCCTTATTTGTCTATTTTTGATGAGGAAAACACAAAAACTACACATACACTCAGAAAAGGATTCCTAGAGAGTGCCGCACAAAATGAGCCTCCTTAGCTGGCTTCTTAAAGAAGACTTATGGCAGTGTTCAACTCTATTAACTGAATGTGCTACTTACCAGATAACAGTCTCTATATATTTTTTTCCTTTTGTTTAGAGTTCTGGAACCACATCCCTCTAATTAATCTTTAACTTGTTGTAAAGAACTATTCTATGATCTGTGATTTTGGTGAAAAATAATACTTTCTACTTAGTGTCTTTCAGAATGACTAATTCTTTTTTTTTAGGGTTACTCAGAAGCCAAAAACAAAGGAAAGAAGCAAATAACACAGATGTTTTGCAAAGTTCAATTAAGTAAAACATAATGTGGGAAAAATTAGAAGATCTGGACTTACCGAGGACCAATGTCTTTCAAGAGCCTTTAATTTTGGTATATTTGTTTGTTGGCCTGTACACATTTACCAGAATGGAAGTCTCTTAGCTGGTGATGGGAAAACCTACAAGGGGAGATGAGTGACAGGTATCTGACAGGCATTCCAGCTCGTGCACACATAAATTATGACACTGGTTTTCCACCAGTGAAGAATCTTGCTATGAGAGAGTATAGGACCAGGATTCCCAAAGCTATTGAATTTGGGTTACTCAAATTGTGAAGTTCAAAACCAGTCTGTATTATGGTTCTGTAAGAAATGGAAATATTTTCAGGCAGCTAACTTGGGGTTTTCATAGAAATTAATAAGTCTGTAACCTGGAAACAGTTCTTGCTTTTTTCTTTCTCCCACTCTTAAATGTAACTTTAAACATTTGTGGAAATGGGTCACTGGCTGAAATGTAGTAGTTTTGCCAGAGGTAGAAGTCAAGCAAGGAAGAGAGATTAAGTGTAAATGCTTGGGAGCTGGCAGAATTAACTAGAATTCTGCTTAACAACTCAATTTTGAAATTATTAATGACTTGTCCTTGCCAACCGAAAAAAAGTTTGTAGCTGTGGATTTCTTCTAAAGCCATACATCTTATTAATTTTAATACATTTTCAGCATAATCAGTCATAATACAATGGAAAACTCATTGAACATAAAATAATCTGTAAGGTGCTACATGGATTTCATTTCTCGAGAGAGAAAATTCATAAAGAGGCTCCTTTTTCAATTTAACTGTTCCATAATTGTGAAATCACCAATTCAAAATACGGACAAGAATCAAAGCATGTCTTATTTTGCAGACATAGTAATTTGGGATTAAACCTTGCTCCCACTGAAGTCAAGAGTAGGTTGTTGCTGACTTCAGCAAGAGCGTAATCAATGCTACAGTTTGGGACAATAAAACACAATCTTCTAATTGTCCCTACATAACAATACTCCTGGACTTGGAGCATCATCCTGTATTCTCCCTGGACAGAGATCCTTCAGCTTTGCAGAGACCATTAGCTGTGTAAATAATGCCAGATCTATGTACTGCATTCAAATATCCTATAAATTTGGGTGACTAGTTTTGTATAGGTGTTGGCTGGTCTTCAGAAGCTCATCACTGCTGCATTCAGCAATCACCGCTTTTCAAGGGAGTGTTTTTAAGTAAATACATTAGCACCTGCAATAAATTGCTTCAGTACTGTGAATACCTTTAGCCGAGGTATGTATAGGTAGACAACAATATCCCAATCTGACATGCACATTTGTCTGTGATGCACAAGTACTTTTATGTTTTCGTATAGGAATTCATCTTATGCACAGACTCATATAATAACTATAATTAAAAGTTGGAAGGGGCCTTTAAAGGTCATTTAGTCCAACCTCTCTGCAATGAGCAGGGACATCTTCCACTACATCAGGTGCCACAGAGCCCCTTCCAACCTGACCTTGAATGTTTCCAGGGATGGGCCGTCTACCACCTCCCTGGGCAACCTGTGCCAGTGTTTCACCACCCTAAGCGTAAAATATTTCTTCCTTATATCTAGTTTAAACCTCTCCTCTTTCAGTTTAAACTCATTACCCCTTCTCATATCACAACCCCTATGAAAGTTTGGTCCCATCTTTCTCATAAGCCCCCTTTAAGTACTGAAAATCCACAACAAGGTCTTCCTGGAGCCTTCTCCTCTCCTTCTCTTTTCTTCAGTTGGCTGAACAACCCCAACTCTCTCAGCCTTTCCTCATAGGAGAGGCGCTCCAGCCCTCTGATCATCTTTGTGGCCTTCTCTGGAGCCACTCCAACAGGTCCAGGTCCTTCTTGTGCTGAGGACTCCAGAGCTGGACACAGTACTCCAGGCAGAGTCTCACAAGAGTGGAGTAAAGGGGGAGAATCACCTCCCTCGACCTGCTGCTAATGCTTCTTTTGATGTAGCCCAGGATACGGTTGGTTTTCTGGGCTGTGAGCACCCATTGCTGGGTCATGTCCAACTTTTCATCCACCAGTGCCTCCAAATCCTTGTCTGCAGGGCTGCTCTCAATCCCTTCATCTCCCAGCCTGTGTTGACAGTGAGTATTGCCTTGACCCAGGTGTAGGACCTTGCACTTGGCCTTGTTGAACTTCATGAGGTTGGCATGGGCTCACTTCTGAAGCTTGTCCAGGTCCCTCTGGATGGCATCCTGTCCCTCAGGTGTATCAACCGCACCACTCAGCTTATGTCATCTGCAAACTTGCTGAGGGTGCACTCGATCCCACTGTCCATGTAATTGATGAAGATATTAAACTGTACTAGTTCCAATATGGGCTCCTGAGGGACACATCTCATCACTGATCTCCATCTGGACATGGAGTCATTGACCACTGCCTTCTGGATGCAACCATCCAACCACTTCCTCATCCACTAAGCAGTCCATCCATCAAATCTGTATCTCTCCAGTTTAGAGAAAAGGATGTTGTGGGGGACGATGTCAAAGGCCTTACAGAAGTCCAGGTAGATGACATCCATAGCTCTTCCCTTGTCCATTGACGTAGTCACTTTGTCATAGAAGGTCACTAGTTTGGTCAGGCAGGTTAAGCCATGCCTGCCCTTGTTAAGCCATGCTGGCTGTATTTTATCTTAGACAATACAGTGTAAAGTCCTAATAATATAGCCTGAATATCTATGAACAGAGTTTCAAAGAGAGGTGACTTTGAACATCTGTTGGACTAACATTTTATTTACAGCTTGTAACTGTTATTGTGTTACTTGCCTGTGTTCACTTCTAATACTTTTTTTGATTCACAGTTCAATTCTGCAGAATTTTAGAAGCATAGTAGTTTGAAGCTTAAATTGCAGTTTACTTAAATGAAATTTGCCTCTCAACATATTGTCCAAAGCCATACTGACCTTAAATAATTCCTTAACTCAAAAAGTGTTTTGTTAAATTAATAAATCACAGAGAGAAGACAGAATTATGCTTTTTGACCTGAAAGAGAGTGCAAATGTCACCAGAATGTTCTGACACATTCTTCTTCCAAAAGTTCTCTCAGGAAAAAATGTACATATGAAACTCACAACTCTTCCAAAGATTTAAAAAGTATTTATTTAATTCTTTATGCTACCATATATAATCCCTTGTGAAATGGACATTGTAGGATATTTCTGGAATATTGTTTTCATATAAATTTCAAATATATATTTCAAATATATTTTTATTGTCATAATAGAATGATATTGCTGCACTGGAGAACTTTCAACATTTATTTTAAAATTAGTGTCTTGGGTTCAGCTGGGATATGGTCAGTTTTCACAGAAGCTGGGAGGTGGGCACAGCCGAAGGGATATTTGATACCACTCTGATGTCATGCCTGGGATATAAGGGGAAGCTAGCCAGGAGAGGGGTGGGGGGTTAGGTGCGGGGTTTCTGTGTGGTGAGGTCTTTCCATATTATGTCATTCTATATCCTGTTTGTTATTATATTCTCTTTTTCTTGTGTTGTATTATTAAAATGTGTCATTACCTCAACTCACGAGGTTCCACCATTTTTTTTTATTCTTTCCTTCATCTTACCGGGTGGAGGAAAGGTGGGGGAAGGGAGCAACCATGTGGTGTGCAGTGGCATGGTTGCTGCTCAATCCTCACCCACAACAACTGGCAAGTCAGAAAGAGTTCTGCTTCTATCTCCCCAAATACCCAAAACCACCTAACCCACTAACCCATGCCCCTGAGTACCACATCTACAGGTTTCTTGAACCCCTCCAGGGATGGTGACTCCACCACTTCCCCGGGCAGCCTGTTCCAATGCCTGATCCAATGCCTGATCACTCTTTCAGTGAAGAAACTTTTCCTAATATCCAGCCTAAACCTCCCCTGGTGCAACTTGAGGCCATTTCCTCTTGTCCCATCACTTGTTGCTTTAGAGAAGAGCCCAGCACCCACCTCACTGCACCTTCCTTTCAGGCAGTTGTAGAGTGATGAGGTCTCCTCTCAGCCTCCTCTTCTCCAGACTGAACCCCGCCAGCTCCCTCAGCCGCTCCTCGTCAGACCTGTGCTCCAGACCCTTCCCCAGCTCCGTTGCTCTTCTCTGGACCTGCTCCAGCCCCTCAATGTCCTTCTTGTGGTGAGGGGCCCAAAACTGACCCCAGGATTCAAGGTGCGGCCTCACCAGTGCCGAGTACAGGGGCACAATAATTTTGCAGTAGTAGCTGTGACCACAGCTTGCTGGATGCACTGGGTAACAACTGGTTGTACCAAACAGAAATTAATCTCCTCCAGATGTTCAATAAGCAAGCTGTACAAATGTCTTAAGCCTTCAAAAAAAGCTGAGGAACCTTATTAAAATCAGCTCTTGTCCCACCCCTCAATTTCTTGTTTTTCAACGCTGGAAAATTTTGAGTGCAGTTAAACATCTTTCTCATAGTCATTGAGAAATGTTGCTTGTGGACTTGGTGACTGGAGATGTTAAGGTGCACTAAGATGACATCAGCAAAGGGAATGGCTGACACAGCTGAGTCCAGCATAAGGCATCTGGTAGTTCATCTCTTCACCAGCCAATCTTCCTTGTCCACTTTGTTTCAGTAAGAAATCTTGCAGGAGAGAGTGAGTCAAGATAAAATTTACACACACAGTTCTTCTCTGCTTATTTTTCTCATTCTCTTCAGCCTTCAGGACTAATCTTATTTATGACAATGCCAAATAACACCAAGACCAGATGGTGTCACATGTGCCCTCCGTCCCTATAGCTCTTTGGTTCGCTTTACACATTTGACACCTGATCCAGAAGACACTTTGAGAGGTCATTCACATTTGCAGAAGGACAAGTAAATAACAGAAATTCATGCAGATTGAACCTCTCGGGTTTCTCAAAGACAGGTCTGAAACCCAGGTGAGAAACTGGCTTATGGTGAGTCTGTAGACAAATACAGTGCCAGCATCTAAAACACTCAGTGTTCTCTTCTGGATGAGCCAGTAATTTATTGGCTTTGAAAGTAACAGCCTTTTTAATACAGTCCTGGATAGGATAAAACAAAACAAAACAAAACAAAACAAAACAAAACTGGACAGGTATTGCTCAAATGCCTCAAAAATTTGGGTCAGAGCAGCAGCAAAACTGTAAGGCAAAGTTCATTTAAGTCCAGTAGAACTTATACCAGCTAGGATTTCTGTACTTTCAACAAGTATTTAAACTGTCACATTCAACTGGCTTTTAAATGAGTAACTACTCCTCTCTGGCAGAACAATTCTGTTGTAGACCATCAACAACTCACTCACTCTTGCTCCGGAATAATCAAGCAACTGGTATATGTGAATGATAGTTGCAAATTGCATCAAAAAGGACAAAATTCTGGTGTACAAGCTTTTTGTTACTGAGCTCAAGTGTGCCAGAATTTTACCAGTAATCTCCGTTCAGTTCCCAGCAGAATTAGAAAAACGGTCATTAAGACTTGTCATGGCAGATTGGATGTGACACTCCAGTTGTCAGACTTGCCTAGAAGGCTACAGGTGTAATGGTCAGTCCAAATGAATTTTCCTTTCTCTGGGAAGGAATAACTGATGAAATAGTATCAAGTTCACTACTACAGGTTCCCACAATCATCAGTTTTAAAACTACACAGCAGAACCAAACTCAGCCTTCTGAATAGCAAGTTAAAAAAAACCCTCTATGCCACTTGAGAAGTCACACCAACCCTTCCATAGTATAAATGAAAAATCAGATTAAATGGTGGAAAGTATTTATCTCCAGAGATAGCTTTCTTCCAGAAGAACTGTGCAGTCCCATTCCTGTCATTCATCTTTTGCTACTTCTAAGTGTGGATTCTACAAATGAAATAAAGCTCAAACACAGACTACTTTGGATTTCATTATAACTTTATTGTCCCACAAAGTAACACAGATTTCTCAATCTCAGTGTGATTTCAGAAATTTTATCATTCTGTAGGAGGATGAATAAAGTATTCCAGAAATTATAGCAATCTGATTTAGTCATTGTCATCTATATATAAACATTAAAAACATAATGTATTTTATTTCCCAGGTATGATTAAAACAAGCCCACAGCAAAAGGACTTTCAGTGAGCTTGAAAAGACTGAAAACACTTAAATTTAATTACTTAAAATCTTCAGAAGTTTAACATTTTTGTCCATACAGCAGAAAATTTTGTCCAGACAGATCTGCTGCCAGATTTCTCCAAAATTTGTAATCTGTGAAATGAGTTTCTTTTGCATAATAAGATGTTAACATAGTAGAAGCAAATTTATAAACACTTCACTGTGGACATCTACAGTGAAATTAATGTCTACAGTCTAATTTCTGATATGAAATACATATTGTTTCTAGAGCAAAAAGAATTAGGGGCTGTTCATTGATGTGAGTATGGTTAAAGATGGGCTAAAATGGCTTGTGAGAAAAAATATCTCAAGACTCTAGAGACAAATATCGTCTAGACCAATACATGACTAACAGCACCTACTCCCACACAACACACTAATAACAGCAAGACACAATGAGTTTCAGAACTATGCTCAAAGCACACTAAGGGAGAATAAAGGGGTGTATTTTATACAGACTTGCAAGATGAAATGTTTTATATTTTCGCTGCATTTTTTCATTTTGAGATTGCTGGGTTGTTGATGGGGTGCATCTCAGCCTTTTCTGCCTATGTTGTTACTAATTGAAGGAAATGGGGTAGAGGAGGGTCTGCAGGTCAAGAGAGAGGAAAGGACTCAAGACAAAATCAGACATGCTTCTTTTGTAAGAATATGATTATGAGAAAGGAGGTACCTTCGTTTGTCTTTATCCACTTTCAAAACCTCCCTACTGAGTGCCTGCTGCTTCTCAATCCTCTTAGATTTCATCTGCGCTCCTTGTTTCTTCCTGTTTAGTTGCTTTTTGGCACAGTGAATGTCCGGTTGCACATCTGCACAAAATAAATCCTGGGTTTGGCTTTTTTTTTTTTTTTTTTTTTTAAACAGAGTCAAGCAATACGCAGAATGGCCATATCATACAGTGAACAGTGGTACAAAACCCGCTGGGGTGTGCCAGTCTGAGTTGAACAACCTTCCATGGCTCAGCACTGAGCCTTGCACAAGGGACATGGTTTAGTGGGTTAGGTGGTGTGGGTTGACAGTTGGACTTGAAGATCCATGAGGTCTTTTCCAGCCTCAGTGATTCCACAATTCTATGATTTTATTAAATAGATGCTGGATCCAGAAGGAGTCCCAGAGGGAGCTTGTAGCACCAGGCTAGCCTGCAACTGACACACCTATGAGTCCGCTCAGTTCTCAGTCCGAGCTTGACGTGTGCAATGGTACTCTGGGTATTTCTCTGACAACAGCAGACAGTTTGCAAACTGAAGTGTCGCATGAAAGCAGAGGAAGAAGACTCAACCCACGGATAACATTTGAAAAGCAGGCACTCTGAGACAGTGTTTTCCCAAGACCGTGCAGCAAAGAGCAGCATAGGGTCAGTCTTCACACACAACCTCTTCTCCCGAGTTAGAGAAGGTGCATGGCAGCTGAACAGCATATGTTATCATTCAATTAACTGGTTTTATATAGTTTGATCAATAACATGTTCAGGTGTCTATTGTAGGATCATAGTATCTAAATTTTAACTAGAAATGCTTTGTGTATATTATATAAAAATGTAGTTATTATTTTCTTAAAATAATTTCTGACCTTAGTCTTTCAACTAGAAGAGGCCTATTACCCCTCTGTGGCTCCCTTTGAGTGTAAGAGAGCACCTACGTATTACTTTTGCTGGTTTATGAGCTGAATTGCTGGAAATCATTATGGTAAGAATGTATAATCACAAAAGTATCATATAATTGTAAGAATCATAATAACTAAGGAGGAAACTGTTAGCTTTCTTGATGTAAAGAGGATTATTTTTATTACAAAAATGGGTCACTGTTACAGTTATGAAAATATATATTTGCAATGTCACATTCATTATAATGCTTCAACCGTGGTCTGTTACAACAAAAATTAAACAAAATACAAAAGGACCAAGGATAAGCCCACTGAAACTGAGGAAAAGAAAACAACTTTGGTGTTAATTTCACAAAGAACCAAGATCAAAGGAATGGAAAAATAAGCACATAAAGGAGATACTGAACTACTAACTCTCCTCTTTTTTTCCTAATCTTTCTGTCAGCTCAGCATTTGAGTTGGACAGAGGTATTAGAGTTAACTCAGTGTTTATATTGGATTAGAACATTCCTGACTTTTACAGAGTCCAAGGTAATATTTTAAGCAGGCCCTTATCAGAATCAGTTTTCTTGATGGCATTGCTATTTGTACATTTTTCTTCTGATGGCCAAAATGCATGATTACCTCTAATCCATCCAGGGAGAAACAGACTGTTCTTTAAATCTGTATCGGTGTAAATATTACCTTTTTGAAGGTATTTTGGCCCAATTTCTTATGCCTGTGCAGTACCATACTTCATAAGGAACTTCAGATTTAACTGACTGAGCGTGAGGAAGAGACAGACTTTTTTATTTTGTTTGATTGCACTTGTTAGAGTGCCTTTGATGTAGTTGTGGGTTAGCTTCATGTGAGTATCTTTCTGCATAAGAAGAGCTATGAAAAGGGCCAATGGTCTCCTGCTAAGCACATCTTAATACTGTCCTGAACTTAAGGTTGACTTTCAGTGTTCTGGATAACAATGTGCAGAGCCCAGTGGAAATATTTCCTGAAAAAAAGATAAAAGTCTGATTTCCATTAATCTAACTCTTATTATTATTATTGAAGAAATGACTTCATGGAGGCTTGTGACAGGGGAGAAGACTCACTCTGGTGTCTAGGAATGAGTCTTTATGTCTTATCTGAAAGACAATTGTCTTTCCTTTCCATAGCATATGGGATATTTGGCAAAAAAATCTCTTTTGCTAAGGCCCCAGAAAGTGAGTGTTTAAAGCAACTCACAAACCTGCGGTTCATCTCCTTACCCAGAGCCTTTGAGAGAATGAAAGATGTTGTTTGGAAACATTTCACAAAGCAAAGGTAAGAATCCTTCAAGTTCAATATGTCCACAGGATACAGACTGTGTGATGTAATCCAGATGTAACTCAGACTGGCACTTTTATATGGAAAGCTTTTTTTTTTCCGCCTAACAGAGAGGAAAAATAATTCCCAGAGAAATCTGAGAATTGTTTGGCAGTTTCGTTCCTTTTTTTTTTTTTTTTTTTTTTTTTTTGCTTTAACCCATTCTGAATTTTTTTTTTTTTTTTTTTTTTTTTTTTTTGCCTGTAACCAGTCTGAATGTTATTGTACTGATATAGTCAGGAAATGCAATTGCTTTAGCTACAGAAGTAACCTCAGAGCATAATGTTGATGAAGATTCATTCTTGTTGGCACTCAGACAAAAGCACTGCACTGAGAGGAGACAAGGGAGGAAACACTTTTTCTCCCGATCTACAACTCCCATGTAAGTTCTGGGAAACCAGCATCATTTTTATTCAAGAGACACCAGTAATATTTGCCTCATGTGCACCCCAAATGCTTAACAGCTGGAAAGCAAATAAAGGCAATGCAAAATACTTTTTTACTGTGTTTTTTAAGACAACGTAATGCTTATAAGGGAGGAACAGAACCATCTGAAAATTTTCAGGAATTTACATTTACCAAGATCTTCTCATACACCACAAGGTGTTATTTCTATCCTGGGATACTGCATCACAAGCACTTTGATTTAAACAATTCATAGGCACTATTGTAAATATATTTTTTTTACACTAAATTGATTGATTACTGTTGTTTTGCTGTTTTGATACCTCATGCAAGATGATGCTTCAGTGGGCTACATGCCCTGTTAAAAGTGTCTCTGCATTGAATTTACCTGCAGTTCACAATGATAAATCAGGAGGACTGGAGGCAGGGGAAAGAAAAAGGAAACTGAAAAGAGGAGAAAGAATAACTGACTGCTTCTGAGAAACTATGGTGCAAATCTGTTAGCCATTCTTAAAATCTGCCTTACTATTTAAGCCCAGATTTGCACACAAATTTAGACAGTTAACTCTTTTTTGGTGACTTTGATTCAAATGGCAATTAGATTTATATACAGAGTTAAGACTGGATCTTTAACCACAGGTGTGCTGAGGTCAGTGGATGTGGGAGATAAGATTCTTGACTAATTTCAGCGCAAAATAAAATGAAATAAATGGAAGGAAAAGCTTCATATGGAGATAGAGATATTATCAATGGAGTATGCCACAACAGCTAGAGATTATGGGACAAACAGAAATGGGAGAAAATGGAAAAAAAATAAGTTCAGGAGGGCATCAAAACACCAACAGCTTTCACAGGAAGAAAATTGGAAGGAGGGTGACAAAGAGCAGTACTGAAGACAAGAAAGGGGTAAAAGTAAATGAAGTGTTTGGTCTCTGCCATTGTGAATTTAAGCTGGTGGTTTAACATCAAGCAGAAATATTTGAAAGGCAGGGCACAGTGTAGAACTAAAGGAGAAGAGGCATGACTGAAAGACATTATTCACAACAGTTGGAGAATAGATTGTTCAACACAAAGAGAATAAGTGTGCAAAATCCTTTGTATTTTGAATCAACATTTCATCCAGAATTCAATTATGTTTACATAAATACCGTGAATAATTTTCAATTTTTCAGTCTGACTATAAAGGGTATTATTGAAATACCTTAAAATATAGAATCATGGAGTTGTAGAATCCTTCAGGTTGGAAAAGACATTTCAAATCATTGAGTCCAACTGTAAATATATAACAAAAATTAATTTAGTCCACAAATTTGCACTCTACTAGAAGGCTATTATCACCATTTTCACATTAAATCTACTTTATTTTTTTCATTTTTCATGCAATGAAATTTAAAAGTCCCCGTCTTTTTCCAAAAGGCATCTTAGACTTTATTATTCATTTCAGTTTAAAGTATGAATTTAAAATATAAAATATACTTAGGCTGTCTCTCCATTTACTTGTCTATTGCATTCAAAAATGGACAAAAAAGTGTTTCAATCTTCTTTGACCTTGCACCACTACACTTAAGTGTAAGAAGTAGTGACCAGTAGAGACTGACAATTACTGTTTGATAAGGGCTGTCCAAAGAAACTTGTTTGAGAATCCACGTTACTTCCTGTGTTAATCAATACAGTCAATTGTCGCTGATAATTTTTTTTCGTTGTCAGAGAACAACACTGACTGCTGTGTACAAATCTTCATATTCAGAAGCATTTTTACAGTCCAGAACTGACCCCTGGACAGTTTTACCATTCATGTAAGCCAGGTGTCCCCCAGACTTAGGCTGTTAGATTGGAACAAATTCCTAAATAATCAGGGCAGATGCTGACAATGTGGTAGTCCCCAGGCTTGCAGAACAGAGCAAGGGGGAAAGCCATGCTATTGCTAGTACTGCATGAATTCCTCACCTGTAACTGCAGCACTACATGTAGTCCTGTAAAATGGGTACAGAGATAGCCTAGTAGATACAAAGAGCAAGAAGTGTGACACAACAAGCTGCCAACTGCCCTTTTTCAGCCTACAAGGAATTGACAAACTCTTTGCGACCTTAATCACCTTTTGTAAACTGACAAATGCAGAGTCTAATGAGTTCTATAATATAAACTGCAGAGTAGGGAAGAAAAGAGGAGCAAATGGGTGTTACACTACTTATTCATTTTCTGATTGAAATTATCTCCTACTTTAAAGCATATTGTATTTGGATGTGGGCATGTCTGTAGCATAGCTGTAGGCACCAAGTTTAAAAAGCATCAGCTGAGGGAAATTTAACACTAAATTTGTACAGACAGATAATCACTTTTTGTAGATTGATGGACAGTTAGAAGGAACAGTTGAGTTCTCAGGCTGAGAATCACTGCTTTATACAGACCTATTATACTACCAGCTCATAAGACGCTCCTTTGTTTTATATAGCACTGTATGTGAAGTACACACTGACATAGAGAGTTGATTTATAGCGCTTTATTTTTTGTTTTTTACACCCAGACTGCTGCTCTGTAAGAGCTTTAGGAGTTTAAATTTTTCATCCTTGGTGTCTCCTACACAAATCCAGTACTGAATAGTAATTGTCAAAGATATATCTGCTTTATAAAGGCTACCCTAGACTCCCTTATAAGTATCTCATCCTCTGTTTTTATTGTTCACTTCTCAGTCTATTAAGCATTTACATAATTCTATCCCAAGTAAAATAGAAATAAAAAAGTTAATTCGTCTGGAAAATGTATCACTGCCTTTTAACATTCCCTAGCTCTCCTGTGACTTCTCTACTGAGTTTTCAATATATTTTTAATAACCTGCAAGTACATCAGCTAGCAATATTCTCCCTTTGTTTGCTGCTACAGCTGCATCAAATTTGAGGATCTAGAGCCAGACAGAAATCTTGGTAAACCTTGTACAGACGTGCAAATGCATCATCACCCTATGCCATTGATCTTTTCAGCAGAGCTGAATAAAAACAGCAGTAATCTTCAACGGCCAACTTATTCTGCCTGTGAAAAGAAAAAAAAAAAAAAAAGAAGAGAGAGTCACATGACCAGTATTCCCATTCACCCACTTTCTGAACCTGTGGGCCAGCTGACCAGTTCCATGTACGCAGCTGGGACTACTTCCATTAAAAATCTAAAGTCAGACTCTCAGCTTCTACTAGCCCTTCCTGTACTTCCAATTTTTGAAGGCAAGAGACTTACATTAGGGAACTGATAAGAAACAGGCCATCCCTTGTGCTCTCTCTCAAGAGCGTACTGCAAGTACTCAACCCTAAACCCTTTACAGATATAAAGTATCCTGCAGATGCAATGTGGATTTCCATTATAGGAAGTTATTACAGAAGCCAAGGTCTTGCTGACTTCAATCTTTTCCGTAATTATATTCCCTCCCTTCATATAAGTGGATGTTTTTCTGTTACAAACCTACAACAGAGAGCTGAAAATTATATTCTGGACATGACATTCTCAGCTTTCACAGCAAATCTGAGTAGTCACCATTGATCCTCCTCGTGTCAAAGACAGTAATTCTTAAAAAACCCCAACAAACAATGCAAGGACTGAGTTTTAAGAGGTTAAGCAAACTTGTCTCAGAGAATATTGGGGTTGTACCAAGGCTCCCTGCTCCAAAAAGCTATGGTGCTCACAACAAACCTGTTGCAGTGTTTTGCATTTCTCTGAAAATAACAACTTTTGAAGAGAATTTGAAACTCTGCTAGGAATAAATGAAGACAGACATTTCCAGAAGATCTTAAATATCTGGGTGTGCCAATAATTTCATTGTGTCTTTTTGAGGTCCTTGTACGGTGCCTGTTAGATTATCACATTGCCTTAACCAGGATTCCTCTCCCCTAAATATGGCTATATAAAAACGCAGTGCCAAGGCTAAGCTGTTTTTCTAAGACCCCTTTCAGTAGGCAGTGAGGCTTGATGGCCAGGGAATAATTCACTCTCTTTATATTTGGCACCTATTTTAACACCGGGTGACTTCTCCCCTAGGAATGTCCCCCCATTGGATATAGAGCAATGGATGAACTTAGATGAAACAGATAACTTTTAGGTAGGTAGAGTTAACGTCAATAACACCAGATGTGTGCATTCTTCTATCTTTTTCTAGAAGGAAGGAATATGTCATGTGCCATATCCATTTTGGATGTATACAGTTTTTTATGAGCTTGTTTTGGCTGGAAATTGTGTTTGCTCAGCTTTGCTTTCATATTATTATTATTATTATTATTATTATTATTTTCTGCTGTTCTGAGGGCAGCTTAATTTTTAAGTTAATATTATTGAATATACACTCAAGATTTTGGGGTGCTGGATTTAACCAGAAACAGTCATGTCACAGGATGTGGCTGAAAGCACTAATAAGTATGAAGATGCCTGATAGAAACAAAAGGAGCACAGAGAAGTTCGTCGTGTTTTTATACTAGTAAATTCCATGTACAAGTAGCTCATTTCACTTGCTAATTAATAGGAAGCAGAGAAGTTGCAGAGATGCGAGATATCAATACCCTTTAGTTTTATTTTGCCTGTGACATGATTCATTCTTTGTTAGAGCAACGTATTGTCTTCAAAGCAAGTCATTAATGATGCTGTAGAGTGTCCTTACAAAGGTTTTACTACCTTGTAAGTTCTGCCACACTCAACAGTTTATTTCTGTTTTGGCCATGGGAGCTTGGCAAAGAACAAAATAAACAAGACATGGCAAGGGCTTTTTTGTCATTGTGAGGGAAGCCATTGCCATTCTGATCTCTCATGCCAGGCGTGTGTGTGCAGGGAAGCGTAAGCTGCCAGTGGCACAGATCAAAAGGCATGGCCCCATCTTCCAGCAAGTGCTTTCTTCACTACGTGCAACAGCCATGGTCCTGTCATCTGTCCCTTGTACTTGACTGATGATCTGGTTTAAGCAGAATGGGCCAAGAGCCTGAGAAGGAAGGAGGTTAAGCTGTCCAGGAAAAACTTTCTTTTAGAAAGAACAAAGAAAGCTAGCAAATAATGAAGTTCACCTTTTTCATAGAATCATAGAATGGCCTGGGTTGAAAATTACCTTAAAGATCACTTAGTTTCAACCCCCTGCTGTGGGCAGGGTTGCCAACCACTAGAGCAGCCTGCCCAGGGCCCCATCCAGCCTGGGGTTGAACCCCTCCAGGGATGGGGCATCCACAGCTTCTCTGGGCAACCTGTTCCAGTCCCTCACCACCCTCTGTGTGAAAGAGGCAGAGCTTTCCTGAAGCTCTTTCAGAAAAGGACTAAGCAACACATCCCATTCTTCTCCAGGAATTATGAAGCCTTTGGCTGTTTTCAAGTACTATAATGCTGTCAGCAGCTGGGAGAAAAAAAAACAATCAAATGCAATGTATAAATATCAGTTGTATGGTTTGCATTTGATTCTCGGAAAACAATTGTGTGTTTGGGAGTTTTTCCATAAAAGACAGAGGGAACTTCTTTGTCAGGAGCCAACATTTCCATTGAATGTATCACAGGAGAGACCATGACGTTACCATTTCAATATGTGATTATTTTTATAGAGCTTAAAGTGTAATTTCATTGCTACATATGTAGAGCTTAACCTTTGTGGGGTGATAAGCAGCTATTTCCTCCCATAAAAGCTAATAAAAATTGAAGTAATATACAGTTCGGTAGAAGTTTTCTTTCAAAATGTTGACTTTCATTAAGAGAACAGAAAGAAGTCTGACTTCTGCAAAAAATATTCAGCTTACTTGTAACCATCATTAAAAATGTACCCCTGTTGGAGAAATTATTCATCTAATTGCTTGGAGACAGCTTCATGCTGGGAAGTTTTTAATTGTAGCTACCCGGTCAGTATAAAACACAGAAAAATAGCATAGTCATTCATATTCTCTGTTTTCTGCAGGTATTATGGCTCCAAGTATTGCCTAACTACCTGCCGTTTGAACATGGAAAATGCTCCCAATTCATGAGCAAGAGCTGTTATTTTCACTGTCATGAGGAGATTAATCTCCTCTCACTGGAGGAGAGGAGACTAAAAGGAGACCCTGGAAACAAATACTGTTAATTCCCATGCCTGCATTTTTTGAGATTTGTGTTCAAAGACTACAATAGTGACAGACCACTCAGGGCACAATCAGTCATTTCCTGATGCCCTCTTTTTTATCTAAGACAAGATCTCTGTCTTCCATAAGCTAACAGGTCAATAACAAAAATTACAAGCATATGACATATAAAGAGAATAGATCCCAATAGTCAATAAAATTTGTCACAAACACTATTATCTTATTACAGTTCTAGCAGAATAATGGCAATTTTCAAGTAGTCCTCCTTCTTTGACTGTTTTTAAGACCTTCAGTTACATGTGTCATATCCTAGCCAAGAGGAAAAGAAACTGCCTTCTTTAGGGTCAGCTGGTGTTGCCACTCGTGCATGGACTGGGACATTCTCCCCATCAAGCAGCCCACTCCCTTCATCAGGTCCTTGTGGTCCAGCAACCACTCATGGAAAGAAACGTCCAAACTGCTTCCCAAAACCAAAAATAGGATGTCCTTGGTCCTACCTGTCAGCATAGAACACGTGGGCAACTATCGTTAGTGAGAAACTGGAGAAATGAGATTTCTGTGGTTCTCCCAGAATCTAAGTTCTGATACGAAAGAGTCTATCAGTTGATATGGCTAAATATATGTTATATATGCTTGCCATTCTTCCTAAGGTGTTCTTTTGGTCATATCTGGAAGAACATACCAGAAGATAATTCAATCTAACACTGCCTGAGATTTTTCCTTTTTTTATTTTAGTTTTAAATGCACAAGAAAAAAAAATCGACTTAGATACCTTTTTCATTACCTCAGGGGTACACCGTGCACAGTTTCACATTTGCAAAAGTTTTGCAAACGCTACATCTTTTGTTACTTTGCAAAAACATGCTTTCCCTTTGTATGCGTTGATAAACTTAACTCAAAAAGACATGAATGGAGGTCCCCTAGGAGCCATAATTAATGACTGTCATTACGTTGGCAATAGCTATCAATTTTACCCATCAGTTTTTCAGAGCATTTCAGGAGTTACAGATTGTCAGTGCTCATCTTGCTAGGATCTATGGAAATTGTGGTATCTTACTAACCATCAGAGGG
>NW_010102768.1:42301-46976 GCF_000699245.1 Pterocles gutturalis
AAATTTTTTCTAATATCCAGCCTAAACCTCCCCGGTGTCACTTCAGGCTGTTTCCTCTTGTCCTATCACTTGTTACTTTAGAGAAGAGCCCAGCGCCCACCTCACTACACCCTCCTTTCAGGCAGCTGTAGAGAGTGATAAGAACCTCCAGAACTGTCTGTAAATCAGCGTCAATGTTTGGTGATTTCAAACGATACAAATACAATACAATACAGAGACCTCTGTGTGGAAGTTTCTGCGACTGGTACAACATTGCTGGGCAATCACTGATGCCTCTGCCTGAAGCTACCAAATCAAGCGGGGTCCCTGCGGAACAGGTGGATGGGTGGTGCTGCTGGGTTTCCCAAATGCAGCATCACAGGACTACACATGAAAAGCCCCAAGACTCTACAAATTGTCTTCTGAGAACTAAATAATGAAGTTATTGAATTTAATCTTTAAATTCCCATTGATTTTAACGAGTTCAGAAATGATCCCCTGGAGCTCAAAGAAAAAAAAAAAAAAAAAAAGAAGAAAGAAAAACTTAAGCTCTCTTCTAGCTTGGAAGGCAGCAAGGGTTTTTGTAGGATATAGAGGGTTTTTTACCTATACCCAATTTGTAGGATTCTCCTAAGCACTGATCTAACAGCACCTTATGCCACAGTAGAGCTTATGTCAGTCAGTGCAGGTGTACAAAGACTCCTTTGAGTCAGATGCCAGGAATCAGCTGGAAATGAAATGTCACTCAGCTAAGTGTGTCACTTGTTCAGCCCGCAAGCCAAAAAAATATTCTGACGCTGTTCACAGAATGTGAATAATACTTTTCACGCAGTTCGCATTTTGTTCTCTTCCTTGTCACAGCAGCTGAATCTGAATTTCATCCTATTTAATTGTTCTGCTCAAATTCTGAGCAGATGAAGTTCTTTAGCTTTGTCCCTCTGCATCACTACACCGAGTTTTAGAAAACAAACATTTGGGGGTGGGTATGTACAGATGTATTTAAATTTCAAGGATAAAAATTATGTTTTCAACCACTGTCAAATGGTAACCATCCGGCTTCAGTCAGCTCTCATCTGTGGTATGCTTGACATGTTTAACAAGCTGTCCCTGTCATAACCACAATACCTTGGAATATTATCATTTTTACATTTATCAGCATGTTGAACCTAAGTCAGTTTTGTTTTTTTTTTTTCCTGTAGGAGTGAGAATAGGTGTACTTTCTCAATGTAACACAAACAGCTGTGGGCTTCCAGAGCTTCAGAACACTGTGTTTGTTTGTTATGAAGGAAAATGTATACGTAGGAATTGGGAAAAAGGGATGGAAAGATACATTTAATTCAAAACAGATGCTAGAAAAAATGATATTTTATTTGCTTGAGCAGAAAAGCAAGAGAAATCTTAATTCCAATCATCAACAGACAAGGCTAATTTGTTTATTTGCCTCACTTAATAGCTTTGATAATCCTTTTAAGTTTGCAACATAACAAACACAACATTTTAGGTACACAACTGTAAACTAGAATTCAACGTTTAAGTGCATCAGACACTCGTAAAAATCTGCAGTTGTTGCTACCAGCCCTTTCCAAAGGCAATAAACTAATTTTTTTTAAGTTGTATGAATTTTTAGGTTCCCACACAGAAGGCAATTCATGAGGGTAATGAGAACCCCCAGCACAACCTCTGCGACATCGATATGCACAATCCTTGCAGGAGGACATAACATGAACTATGTTTTGGATTTGACTGATCAGCCACTCAAAAAACACTAACTTGAGTAATTGTCCTCTTCTGTTTGTGACGGTCTCTGAAAGAAAAAAAAACAAACAAAACAAAACAACCCACACCAAAAACCGCAATCAGGTCTTGCCATTCCCTCTGCACCCCAGGGTAACTGACAGGGAGAAAAGGGGAAGGGGGAAGGAGAACGATTAATACTTTTTCCCTTACCAATTTGAGTTTCACCAGTTAGTATAAAATAAAAATAACCAGAGAATAAAATTTAAATAGAATGGCCCTATACACGGTGGGAAACACCACTATGTAAAAAAATAAAGAAAAAAAAACAATTATGAAAGCTAATAATAAAGAAGTAAGAATGACAACAAAGAGAAAGGATTTGAACTAATGTAAAACCTTTTTCACTCATTCAATTATCCATAGAATAAGACATCTGAGATCCATTTGCTAACAGCCAGGAAGGAAGGAAGGATATCAGTAATCCCAGTTGTTTGGTAATAAAGCACGACTTCAGGATTCACAACTATCTTTGAGTTGAAAAGCTACACAATTCTTTGTACTTTTGTTTAGAAATAGATGTGCAGCATGTCTCAATGGGGGAATGTGTAAGATGCATTTTTAGCAAAAGCTTGTGAGTTCTTCATCTGATTCCTGTGAGTTGCAGCAGACCAACCCATTGACTCAGGACCAGGTAGAACTGAGGTTATGAGTATGGAAACGCTCAGGGATTTGACTGTAGGGTAATCCTGAACACAGAGATACCTATACCCAACTCCTACTTGCATTAGTGGAACCTGGATGTGTTGCTACATTTCTCTCTTACGACTAAATTCACACCTTGCTCCACACAACCTAAGGGCTGTCCAAGCTCTTTGACTTAAAACTGGAACTTTTTCTTTCTAATATGAATTAAAAAACCCAAAACTCAAAAGCTATCGGGTTTGGGGTTTTTTTACTAACTGTTGAGAGTTTGCTTTTTCAATTTGACACATTTCAAGTCCGGCATGAGCTGCACTCTCTTGCCTCTGCAATTCCTTTGTGCTCACGGTGGTTTGCACCTGCTGCTCCAAGAACCCTTATCCTAGAAAACCTTAATCTTCTGTGAGCCCATCAAACTGCTTGAATTTCATTTTTGGTTAAATGCATAGAGAGCAAATACTCTTTGACAGGGTGTGTTTATTAATTTGAGCTTTTTTTTTTTTTTTTTTTTTTTCTCTTTCCTGATCAAGTTTTTCCAGTATGGGAGAGGTCTCTAGTGTATTTCAGATTCAGGAAAAAGAAACATCCTATAGCAGTTTGTATACAACAGCAATTGCAAATGAGCATCTCAGGGCTCAGTAAACTGGGACACATTAAAGTGGTTTCTAAACAAATAATTTGAAACTTTGCCTGTTGGACAGCTATCAATTTTTGACCTGGAATAAAATGAGAGATGATCAGGAAAATCTAATTTAGTTTTTCTCAGTCTAATCTACTTACTAATCTTCTGTATTTGCCAAAAGTAAATAAAAAAATCACTGCACTCTCTTTATTTTTTCTCTCTCCAGAGTACTCCCAGATAGTGATGTATACACCTATTGAAACATAATTTATTTGAACAGATTTTAGACCGTTGATTCAGAAAATTGTGCTTTGGGGGAACAGACAATTATTATAGAGACAAACAAAGGACTTGGCCCTCAAATGACCAAGGTAAGTATATGCTGATGCTTGGAAAGGATGTATTCTTGCTGTGTGGGAAGTTGGAAATGGGAAAGGTGCAAGATGCTGGCTCTCAGCAGAAAAATCATAATGTAACATTAATTATATTATTTGATTTACTTGCATTTTACTTTATGTGTGTTCAGTTGTGTTCATGCTGTGCTAGATATAATTCCTGCTATGAAGCATTTACATTATAAATTACTATTAATATTTATGTATAATTTTTGCAGACACTATTTTTTTACACCGGAATTAGATAGTCCATGGTCTAGAACATTCAGTTAAAATATGCAAACAATATTTCTTCTGTTCTGCTGTGGCATAATCCTCTAGCAATATTACATTGAGCAGATTGTTCAAACAATGTTCACATAGTTGCATCTGAAGCTAATTAATTACTGTCACACATCAATAAATTTAGAGCAACAAGAAGATGGTTTGAACTAAAAATTGAATCTTTGTATTAAAAAAAACATTAAATCAAAATTTCTTTGGCAGTGCCAATACTTTCAAAAATCAAAATGTTTTTGAAAGCAACCCATTCTTAAAAAGATTTTGTTGCATCAGCTTGCCATTTTCCAAAGGAAAGTGCTTCACCCCAGTGTTCTCCAACAGCTCTAAGTATTTCTCTAGTGTTGGGCCAGCACACGTGGGAAGCGTTCTTTTCCACTGACTGTATGAGAATTAGTTTCAGGACACGGATGTTTGCAGTGCAATAAAACTGTTAATTTTTATTTGAGTATTAACTTTTCTTCAGGTCTTCCGTTACGGAAAAGTATGCTTTCTCTGATTTTCCATCTTGTCTCTTTATAACAACACTGGCTTGCTCTTCATGCCAGAATTGTAGGGCCATTAAGAACCCAAGTTAAACAAATCTTGAGCTTTTCAGAAGTTTTGTCAAAAAAGCCAACTTTTCTGTATAGCCAAAATGCAGAATTCAGGATTCCATCCATTCAGTAAATTATCTTCTACTTTAAGAGGAATAAATTGAAAGAAAAAGGAGTTGTACCATAACACAAGTTAATTCTGTACTCCGTGTAGTTCATAACACCCCTGGGTATTTTACATTTCATTCCATTATTATCCCACATTGTCAATTACTTAAATAATGATCCCAACTTCAGTAGTAGTCTCACATTTCTCAAGGAAGATGTTCAAACTTCTTTTTCTTCTGTCTTGTGCATGGTGCGGGCCCTTAAGACCATAATTTAACATTCTTTCAATTATGCCTTGTCTTGGTGTCAGGACCACCACC
>NW_010102769.1:0-913 GCF_000699245.1 Pterocles gutturalis
GGGGGGTGATAAAAACCCACCTAACTGGGGCTCTGGAGTCATCAAAGGGGAAACGTATCCTGACCCATCCAGAGGCACTGGGTGGGTGGAGGTGGCTGGGAGGGGGTGGCCCCTGCCTGTCTGGGAGATGCCCCCCCAGGTTTTCCCCTGTGTTTGCCCAGGTCCTCTCCCTGTTGTAGAAAAGGATAAAGTCAGCACTACCCATTGCACTGCCTCCTGCAATTGGGGGTCAGGTCCTTACCGGTGTCCTCTTGATGGCCCCAGAGCAGGGACATGGGCAAGTCACGGGCAAAGCTTTGGTGGTCACACAGAGGTAGCGGTCGGACCAGGGAGAGGACAGGCTGCTGTGCTCCCCAGGGCTGAGTGACCAGAGAAAATCCTTTTCTTGGCTTTGGCAGTGTATGAGTGAGCGTGGAGGATGGTTACGGGCACAGGGGAGGACCTGCTATGGAACTCCTGCACATCATAGAAGTCCCAGCTTGGCTGATAACGTTTCCCTTCTGCTCCAGCTTTTCTCGAGTACCTAAATAAGAAAAAAAAAAAAAAGCCCCAGGGAGCACTCAGAGAAGCTATCACAAATAATGAAAATAAAACAAAATAAATACATGCAGAGAGACTGAAGACATGAACCCTGGCTGCACAAGCCCCAACCTCCTGCTCTGCCTGTGCTGATGCTGCCGGTGCTCCCAGTGCCTCTGAAGCACTGAGCCCATTTGGGAACAGTTGCCTGGAGGGTTCCTCCTTTCCTGGCTGGATGGGGACAGCAGGGGTTTACCTACACCCTGGCAGCAGCATCTGCAGCTCTCCCTGAGCCCCAGCTGTCTGCAGGCAGGGGAGCAACACCGATTTCTCTGCACCAGAACCATACAGGGACAGCATCAAATTTCCCAAAAGCCCTCAGGAGGGGGATCCT
>NW_010102769.1:1077-2551 GCF_000699245.1 Pterocles gutturalis
AGAAAACAGTTCCTGACTCTTTTAGCAACTCCAAGTATCAGGTTTGGTTTCCTTTGATTCCTGGTGTTTGGTTTGCTCTCCAACTTCATAAATATTCAACCACCAGATGATTGAAAAAGCGCCTGCAAACCTCCCCGGCCCCCCCGCATGCTGGTGGGAGCAGTGCCCACAGCCCCCAGCCCTATCCCACCGGAATCCAAGCACAGGGCTGCACGCTGCCCAGCCAGCCCGGCCCCATGGCTAATGCACGGGAGAGCCCATGGCCAAAGCCAACAGCTCTTCAACAAGCCCCATGCCGAAATGCGCTCCCCCAGCATGCAGGTACCAGCGGATGCAAAACAGCTCATGGGGTGTGGGTGGGGAGGCGATGCTCTGAACCACAGCCGGGGCTCTGGAGGAACAGCCTCAGGGTGTGATGGGGATGCAGCTGCTCCCTGGGAATTTGGGTTTGGTGTGCACTTGCTTCTCTGAGCATTCCAGGATGCAACACACTGGCCACCCTGTCTCTGTCTGCTGTCCAAGAGCAAAACACAAAGAGTTCCCAGAGCCCTGGGGGTGATGGGGTTAAAGAAGGCTTTCTGCAGAGGAGCTCGATGTTTCCTTGCTCCCTTTCCCCCCACATCAGAGTTTCTGACCCCATGTGCCCATTGGACCCATGGCTGGTCAGGGATGCACACCTCCACGACTGGCGTGCACCGAACCTGCAAAGCTCCAGGCTGCTGGACACCCCCCAGTGACAGCTTCCCAGGGACAGAGGGACGGTGGTAAGAGAAAGAGGGAAAAAAAATAACCCCCAAACCCCTATATTACAGGGTTCCTTTTTCAGCAGGGCAGGGCCCGGGGGGGATCAGCACGTGGATAGGTGACAGGAAGGTGCGAGGCCAGGGACACAGCAGCCCTGCAGCCCCCCAGCCCCCTCGGGTGCCTGAGCAATCCCGCAAACCCCAGCTCCTGCTTAGCTTTCCTCTTTCTTGCCAAAATCACTCTGGAGCATGTCAGCACGCTGTCATGTAAGGAATCTCATTTCAGAGAGGCTTTTTCTCTCTCTCTTTCGATACAAACCAGACACAGCCACGCTTTATTGGGTGTGAGGGCAGGGCTACCCACATCCAGCCTTCCTCTGCTCCCTCCCCAAAACTGCGCTGGAGTGAATTTGGAGGGCTCAGGCTGATCTAGGGTACTTCTCACTGTGTGTACAGGGGCCAACTACACACCGGTACTGTGTGCAGGATCCCCTCCGCCCCCAGTTGAAGCCTCACATGGAAGAAGGAACAAAATTGTTCTGTAAGGGCTTTGGGGCCAGCTGGGTGCTGGCCACTGAGTTCCAGGGCTGGGCAAGCCTCAGAAGAGAGGGAAGCAGCAGCAGCATCCCCCCCACTGCATCATTATTTTGAGGACTGACACCCCATTCCCAGAGGAGCACTGCTCCCTCATAAAACCCCCGGAAGGTACTCAAACCCCCCTCTCTGAACCC
>NW_010102770.1:0-238 GCF_000699245.1 Pterocles gutturalis
TCCTTTCCAACCCAGACCCTTCTGGGATTTTGTGATTTTTGGGGTGGGGGTCTCACCGAGGTGTAGGCGCGGCCGCACATGCTGCAGCAGTAGGCCTTGGTTGATGGCGTGCGGCGAGAGGTGGATCTGCAGCGAGGCCGAGTCCGTGTACGCCCGGTAGCAGTTGGGGCACTTGTAGGGCTTGTCCTTGTTGTGCTGTCGCTGGTGGGACTGGAAATGGGGGGACAGGGGGGTTATG
>NW_010102770.1:267-2166 GCF_000699245.1 Pterocles gutturalis
GGGGGTGTGGGGTCCCCTCCCCCCTTCCCGGGGGCCCGGCGCTGACCTGGAGGTTGGAGAGTTGTGTGAAGGCCTTTTCGCAGCCGGGGTGCGGGCACTTGTAGGGTCTGTCGCCGGTGTGGATTCTGGGGGACAGCGGCGGGGGACAACAGGTCACTGTCATCGATCCTCCCACCCCAGTGCCCACGCCAGCCCCAGCCCCTGGGAACCAGTGTCACCCTGACAGCACGGTGAAGGGTCACAGCAGGGATGGGGACAGTGGTGGCCACAGTGATGTAGGTGCACGGGAGGTACATGGGGCTGAGCCAGGAGGGTGGGAGTGGACAGAGGTGGTGGGGACAGAGCGTGGTGGGGCCACCAAAGGTGGTGGGGACAATGAGGGTGCTGGAGGTGATGGGTCTGGTGGGGATGATAAAGGCTGTGGAGATGATGAAGGTATCGGGGACAGTAAGTGTGGTGGGGACAGATGAGTGTGGTGGGATGGGGGACAACCAGCACAGGGGAGATGGATGAGTGCGGTGGGGACGATGAAGGTGCTGGAGGTGACAAGCATGGTGGGGTCAGTGAGGGTGGGGGGGATGGATGAGTGTGGTGGGGTCAGTGAAGGTAGAGGAGATGATGAGTGTAGTGGGGACAATGAAGGCAGTGGGGACAATAATCACGGCGGGGCTGGATGAGCGTGGCAGGGACAGATGAGAGTGGTGGGGACAATGAAGGCTGTGGGAAAACACGTGGTGGAGATGATGAGCATGGCAGGGACGGGCGAGTGTGGTGGGGATGAAGAAGGTGGTGGGAACAGCAAGTGTGGTGGAGATGGACAAGTGTGGTGGGGACAATGACGGGGCTGGAGGAGATGAGTGTGGTGGGGATGATGAAGGCAGTGGGGACAATCAGTGTGGCAGGGACAGAGGAGTGTGGCAGGCTGAAAAAGAGGGTGGGGACAAGTGTGATGGAGATGGATGAGTGCGGTGGGGACAATAAAGGTGACAACTGGACTAGGTTTAGACTTGATCATCTCAAAGGCCTTTTCCAACCGAAATGATGCAGTAATTCTGTGATTCCATGATGAGTGTGGTGGGGACAACAAAGGTGCTGGAGGTGACCAGCACAGTGGGGTCAACAGGGGCACAGGGGATCAATGAGTGTGGTGGGGTCAATGAAGGTGGTGGAGATGACGAGTGTGGTGGGGACAGGTGAGTGTCATGGGCTCACTGAGGGTAGAGGAGATGATGAGCGTGGTGGGGATGAAGAAGGCGGTGGGGACAATAAGCGTGCTGGAGATGGATGAGTTTGGTGAGGACAATAAAGATGGTGGAGATGATGAGCGTGGTGGGGATGAAGAAGGCGGTGGGGACAATAAGCGTGCTGGAGATGGATGAGTTTGGTGAGGACAATAAAGATGGTGGAGATGATGAGCGTGGTGGGGATGAAGAAGGCGGTGGGGACAATAAGCGTGCTGGAGATGGATGAGTTTGGTGAGGACAATAAAGATGGTGGAGATCGTGAGCGTGGTGGGGACAATGAGTGTGGCGGGGACAATAAGTGTGGCAGGGATGATGAAGGCAGCGGGATGGATCGGTGTGGTGGGGACAGATGAGCATGTTGGGGATGATGAAGGCAGTGGGGATGACGAGCATGGCGGGGATGAAGAAGGCTGTGGGGACAACGAGCGCATTGGGGACACCGAACACAGCACGAGAAACACTAGGTGGACGCCCCAGCACCCGCAAAGGAAGACAGGACTGAATGGTCCCTCCCTGCCCACTGGGCCCCCCCCCAGCCCCTGGGGCCCCCGTGCCGTCACCTGGTGTGCTGCTGGAGGTGGGACAGCTGGCGGAAGGACTTCTCACAGTAGGAGCAGTGGTAGGGTTTGACGCCCAGGTGGATGCGGAGGTGCTG
>NW_010102771.1:0-5030 GCF_000699245.1 Pterocles gutturalis
TCTGTCTCAGCTTAACCCAGGACAGTAGTGAACAAGAAAAGTAAAGCAGAAGCAAAAAGTGCTTCACAGAGCACAGGAACATGCAAGCATTGTTAAAGTATGAAAAAGGACGTTGGTCACGAAAGATGGGAGACCCTCTCAGGATGAGGCACACCCAAACTGATATGTGGTGCTGCCCTAGGAGGACACTCAAAGTGAGGGCTCTGTAAAGTTGCACACTCAGACTCACATTAAAGGTCTAGTGTCTGGGCCTGCACTGCATGATTTCACTAAGAATAACCACAATGCTGGCAGTGTTTGTTTCATTGTATAGTATAACATTTTCTGCTACCACTTATTTCTGTCTCTGCTTTGATGTCTCTCTGTTGCTCACAGTTTATCAACTGAGTTGTAGTTGATATTAGACATGGTATGTGTTGCATGAATGAGAGGATGCAAGATTAACAGACTACAAATTTAAAATACAAGATTTAGGTGGCTGTTAAAACGGGTGGCATTTAGGTTGACTCATTATGGCATTTAGTGGTTCTTCTGATGCATTAGAATATACATTACAGTTAGGGAAAACTAATTTCCCTAAATTTTGGTTCTTTTCTTGTCATAATGAATGATGTCTAACATCAGGTTCTTGTAAGGTACAGTCTAAGTAATTATTTTAAAACTACAGTTTCTCAAATCAGTATAGTTAAAGAAGTGATCAGAAACACTGTCCAAAAATGACTGTAAATAGAATAAACAGTGCTAGTACCTTAGCTACTCAAAATAATGTATACTTTAATGATGACCTGTCTATCCATGGAATAAGCAGCATCTGGAAATGTATGCCAATGCTGCTCCCTGGAAATATATAAATTCCTATTCCTTCCTACAAACCCAGACAATATGTGATTTGGACTCAATGTACAAGACATGCTGGCATCAGAATCATTGTAACCGTGGATTTCTTTCCCTGGCTTTCTCTTTTCTGCTGTTTCCTGGGATTTTCTTTTTCTTTCTCAGCTTCTGCATTTTTGGGGGGTAGGGAACAAAAAAAGCAGTTAATTCTAAAGAGTGCCGATTCTTCTTTAGTGCCTGGGTAGTCCTGAGCAACCAGTCAGAACTTCAGCTCAGCCGCAACGAACATTGATTAATAGATGTCTTGCAGAACTACTTACCCATTATCTCCATCATAAAAAGGGAGAAGTTTTTAAGGAAATTACAAAATTTTGTAGAATTGTATTGGACTTCTTAATTTTTAGTGTACTATTAAAATATTAAAATTAAATCTTATTAAACCAAGAATTAAAGCAAAAAAGCCTCTCTGTTCTTTTATTTCGAATAATTGTTTCCCTTGCAACAATGATTTAAATAATATTAGAGAGAAATGGTTCATTTAGAAAAAATAACTAGTGTTTCTGGTAATATGCACCTAAAATCTTTTTATGTGGAAGTATTTTCCTGTTACTAAGCCAAATTACAAACAGAAATAATATTTTGTTGTAGGAAAAATCAAATTAGATGGCTAAGTGGGAAAATTATCTGTGCACTGGTGATTCAATTGATAGGCAATAATTACATGGAGTTTTCCACTGAGGGAAAAGCATGCTGAACAAATCAATCAGATAAAATATAATATTTTTAAAATAGCGAAGATTTCTGTATGAAAATGTTACTTAATAAGCAGGTGAAGGTCTGATACTTCACATTTTATAGTTGTTACAGTTTTTTTTTTACTGTATTACAGAACTAACCATCAAACAGTATAATAGGAAACCTTTTAAATATATGCATCAACAAATATGTAATCCTGTGAGTATACACACCCTTCTTAAATGTACTCCTAAAAATTACAGCAGTAATGTGTCAAACTGGACGAGCAAACTTTTCTCTCCACTTCCTACCCTTTATTAAGACTGTCAGCCCCAGGAGAAACATAAATCTCGGTTCAACCTTCATAATACTGAGATCTCATCAAAGAGGACACAATATATTTTCCTTTTAAGCGTTAGTTCAAATTCCCAGAAGGAAAGAGAAAATCTGTTAAGTCTCACTTCTTTTGAATGAAAGTTGTTTAGTTTCATTGAGGTTCAATCTGCCTTTTTTTTTCCGTTTGGTTTGTTTTCTTTGGGTTTGGGTTTTGTTCTGTTTGTTTGGGGTCTTTTTGTAAAAATAAATAAATAAAATAGTTCTTGCTTATTCCTTTGAGCTTCAACCTCAGTGGAAGGGCAAAGGATTTCTGTTTAGGCAGGGTTTCTTAGGAATCGGAAGCTCTGGTTTTGAGTAATCTCAGGCTGATTATGCTCTGGAACTCAGATCTTTTTGACTCCCTTTCAGGTCTTTACTTTAAATATGAGGCATGCACCTGGGCACCATCAACTCTAAAACAGTAAGAGCTGCTCGACTTTTTGGCACTGTATAATGTACAGCTTACTATCTAACACCAAGACAGCACAGGAGCTCTCACTTCCTGGTGTTCACCATTTCCTGGGATGTGGCTGCCTACATATGGATATGAGTTGCTAAGTCAGTTTTGAGTGAACTGAACTTTCTGATCTTGGAAATTTATTCCCTCAGGGTTTTCTGACAAGCTCTTTCTGCAGTCACCCAACTATTTACATTGACTATAGAGGTCTAACAACAGCTCTGTGATGTCAGTAAACTTATGAAATATTTTTTAGATTTAGTGATGCCAAATATGGATGCTTCTAAGCAGTCACCACGGCTCAAGCCCTTTCAACTCAGCAGAAAAGATCAGAGAAACTTAGCTGAGTGGAAAATGAATGAAGAATATTCATACACTTAAATCTAATAACAGTATACTGCAAGAATTTGCAATATTGTTGGAAAACTTCATAAAAATGAAGTTTGACATAGGATGTATTTCTTTTGTAATAGGCTTATACAACTCATATATAAGTATGAATAGTGAGTAGAAAAACCTCTGCATATTCTGTCTGCCTGTTGCATTACACTGGTAAAAACTCCTCAGTGACATTCAAAGATGTGATTACTGCATTGCTGTCGAGGTCAGTGAAACCTGAGGTAATGGTTACGTAAGTGATAATCATTTAACATAATATGGCCTACAGGGTTATGGAGAACAGTCATTCGGGGGTATTTCTGAGATCTCACATATGTTAGAGAGATTTTACTTTATTTATCTCCTCTCAGCTTTTCTTTCTGACTAATACTAGTGCTTTCTCCTGGTAGTAACTATGCTTTTGAGAGTGCTCAATAATGGTCCTATTGCATGTCTGTTCTTACTGTGCTCTGCTGCCTTTGATCTGTGCTCCTCTTTACTCCCTGACACAGGAAAAGAAATAGAGGAGAGAGGCGTATTTTTTCCTTTAAGAGGCTCAGTATATGCTACTGCACTGTAATCATGGAGTGAGGAGGCTGCTTAAAATGAGCCATCATTTCCTTCATCTTCCGAGCAATAAGAAGCTACCTCATGGAAAAAAATAAACAGTAAAACACAATGAGTGATGTTAACAGTGAAAAGAAAGGGAAAGTGTGGGGCTTGCATGGTCACAGTTTTCTACAGAAGCCGCAAACAAAGTAGGCATTTGCTTTGCAGCCTGTTGACTTAGGGAAACCAGAACATAATGAGGAGGCAGTTCCATCTTTCCATGTCTAAAAAATCTGTAGCTTCAGAGAAAGACAAAAAGCTTAATGCCAACAAAGTTAATTTTTGGAAAGCATCTACCAAAAAAAAAAAAAAAAAAAGTGATTAAAACAAGATATCCACGTATTGCCACATCCTCTCTGAAACTAACTAAAGATCAAAAGTATAGCAGATGTATCTGAGTCCTTAGTGTGTTAGTGATGTTTTTGCCTGATTACTGAGCCTTACAAAATAGTAATGGAAGTGTTGTAAAGAGCATTTTTGGGTGTGGCCAAGTATATTGCTAACAATACAAAGGGGAATTGATTGAATAGTATGTTTAAGAGTCTAGCATTTCAAACATCGCTGTATTATTACAGAAAGAGAAACTGGCATAAGACTGAATTTTTAATTTAATTGGGCAACAACAGACATGGCCTGTCTTAGGCATATACTGAGAAATTACAAATCATAAAAGAAAAAAAAATAACTAAAATAAAACCCAAGAAATTCATGTGGTGACATGGGCCCCTTTTCAGGATAAATAAGACCTGTATCTTAAGCCATTAACCTTACTCACACATTTAATTCTAGGGAACTAAAATAAATTTAAATCTTTGGTTACATTTAAGTGTATCTTCCCTGCTCATTCCTTACCTAAAATTTATTTATACTGTCAGCTGTATCCAAAGATGACTATATGAATTTAGTCCAGTGAAATTAGCAATATCGAAGCCTGTTCCACTCTGCTCCATGAAAAGGTGAGGTCCAGTAAAGCTTTATGTTGGCTGGCAGTATCCGTTTACTCATTTTGAGCTGCAGGTCCTGAGCAAGGATCTGCAGCTCGAACTGAAGGAAAAGAAAGAAATGTACAGGAAGTGGAAGCAGGGTTGTGTAGCCTGGGAAGAATACAGGGGTGTTGTCTGGATGTGTAGAGATAGGATCAGGAAAGCCAAGGCACAGATGGAGCTGAACTTGGTGAAGGATGTGAAAAATAACAAGAAGGGGCTCTACAGGTACATAGGCAGGAGGACGCAGACCAAGGAGAGTGTTGCCCCTCTGATAAACGAGATGGGAGGACTGGCTTCCTCAGACATGGAAAAAGCTGAGGTACTCAACAAGTGCGTTGCCTCCATCTTCACTGGTGGTCAGGCTTCCGATGTCTGTCAGGACCCTGAACCTCTAGATGAGGGGGAGAGCAGCGGAATCCCTCCCACTGTAACAAGTCTGAGACCACCTCATGACACTGAATGTATATAAGTCTATGGGGCCAGATGATATGCATCCCAGGGTTCTGAAAGAGCTGGCTGATGTGGTTGCCGAGCTGCTCTCCATCATATTTGAAAAATCATGACTATCGGGTGAAGTCCCCAGTGACTGTAAGAAGGGAAACATTAGTCCCACTTTTAAGAAAGGGCAAAAGAAGACCCAGGGAACTACAGGCCAG